>NC_137694.1:103319010-103497546 GCF_964034855.1 Anser brachyrhynchus
GGAACAAGCTTGGTGCCACCCTGGCCAATGGGAATCGGAGTGAGGAAGCTGTGGCTGCATATCGGCGGGCACTGGAGCTCCAGCCAGGATATATCCGCTCTCGATACAACTTGGGCATCAGCTGCATCAACTTAGGTGCCCACCGGTGAGCATAGGATGGGCAGATCTGCTGTGACCCACGAGTGTGTGTATGTGTGTCCGAGAGAGACCGCAGCAGGTTACTAGGGCAGCGCTGTGCTGTCTGCAGCCTTCCCATGGCATAGGTAAAGAGAGATTGTGTGAAATCTGCCCTGAGAACAAAGTGTCAGGCAGATCCACTTGGAGTAGGGGCTATCTGGACTTCAGTTTCTGTTAAGAGGGAAAAGGGGGAACTCGGGGCTGGGGGCTTGGAGTTGGGGAAAGATCTGATGAAGAGGGTGAAACTGTTTTGGAGGGGAAGAAGTAGCAGTTTAGAAGCAAACGGGGAGGGGAGTTTGAGATGTACCATCTTCTCCAATAAGCGTGTGTATGTTCTCATGTTGACAGTGAGGCTGTGGAGCACTTCTTAGAGGCTTTGCACATGCAGCAGAAGAGCCGAGGTCCACGGGGGCAGCAAGGCGCTATGTCTGACAACATCTGGAGCACTCTTCGCATGGCCCTCTCCATGCTGGGGCAGAGTGACCTGTACAGGGCAGCTGATGCCCATGATCTTCCCACACTGCTTCAGGCATTTGGCCTCCAGCAGTGACGCTGGGATGGGCTCCCCTGTGAGTGCAGGTTTGGCCCAGCCCAGCAGTGACCTTCCCTAGACAGAAAATGTTCACTAGGGTTCACACACACCTTTGCTCTGGTAGGGCAGACCAATGGCAGCCGTTTCTTGAAGGACCTCCTGCTGAAGTGTGGAACTTCCCCTACCTGTCTGTTGTGGCCTGAGCATCTCTGAGCAGTTCACACTATCATATCCGTGGCTGACTGACACTCTGCTAGGCAGATGATCAAAGTGGGAAAACAGCAAGTCTTGCCGGAGTGCATCTGAAGTAGTAAACCAGCGTGGCTTTGAGACATTACGATAGCCATTCTGCAGAGACTGCCTGCTGGACATGTCTTGAAGGCTGGTTGCTTTGGTGGGGTGGGATTGCCATTTGGTGAAACATTGAAACATTCTGGGTTTTCAGTATGCTTCCCCCATGTATGTGCTTGCATGTGTGTATATGTGGGTTGCTAGAAAAAGCTGAGGAGAGCAGTTCCCTTTTCTGGGTAATAGTAAATTCATGGTACGACCAGATGCTAATGTCTCAGTGTCTTCATGGGCCTTTTGAGAGCAGTGTGTTGTACTTGTGCTAGGGATGTGGGTGGAGGCCCTTAGCCTGTAGGGTTAAGAAGAGATCCTAGCTCTCAGACGTGAGGCAATGCAACAGGAACAAAAGCCTAAATGTAATCTCCCAGAATATAGTGAGGAAAGGGTCAAGTCTTAATTTTTCACTTGATCGTCTGTCATTGTTTTTCCTTTGTGCAGAAGTTCCCCATCTTGTCTGTACTGAATCTTGTTGATTATAAATATCTGTATATGATTCTGTTGGGGAAAATGTTTTTAATTGTAAAATATTTTGTATAATAGAGCGGGGGGAGAATTAAAATTGCCAAAATTACATCTTTCTCTGTGCCTCTGTTGAAGCTGCGTGCAATGGGTAGTGTAGATCTCTGAGGGTACAAGCCCACTGGAATGCAAAACACAGATGTGCATCTTTGTCTCCCATTTCAACTCAGGTTCTGCTTTATTGATAGCTCATGCAAATGAAGCTTAAAGGGACCTCGTTTTGCTGTAGCCAGAGGCTTCATTTCTGTGAGCCTGCAAAAGAGCTTCACTGTACCAAAAGCTCTGTTTTCCTGCTTAGGCTTAGGGGTCAGTGAAGCACCTTTTTTCTTTTTCTTGTTACCTGCTGTGAGGGAAGCTGTTACATTTATCGCTTCTTGGAGGAACCTGACTGCTGCAGTAGTCAAGACCAGGAGCGCTTATCCTTCCTTTTCCACCAGGCACCTGTTTCTTCATACTTCTGCGCTACAGGCTTGTTTCTCGTGCTATATCCTCTGCAATAACAATGAGGAGCAGAGTGTGTGTGGAGGGAGCAGTTCTTACTGTATGTTTTCAGATCCCCTAGGTTCCCTTGTCTCTCATCCAGCACTGTGGCACCGAACATGCACGCGCTGTGTTGAAATTGCTCTAATGCATGTGAAACAATTTGCTGCTTGTGCCATCTGAAAGAAAGGAAAATGCTGCTTCTGCTTCCAACTCACACACCTAGCTCTTCTTGTGGTCAAAGACGTGCCTTTTGCTTTTTACTTATTTCTATCCTTCTTTGGTCAGTGGAAAAAAAGTCAGTGCCTATGGTACTTACAACCTGCTGTTCACGTTTTGCATTTTTTCCCCTATGTTCCTCTCTATTCACACTCTCACTGCTTTACCTTCTCTTTTTCTCAACCAAGTGCCATTAATGCTTTTCTCCTTCATTCCTTAATTGTCAATTTCCCTCTATTTTGCTCTCTTAACCTTGTGTTTGGTGTCCTTCGCTATCCCATCCCCTACTGCCTCTGCAGCTAGTCGTTGTCAGCATTTGTTCTTTTTCTGTGTAAATTGTTCTCACTTCCTACCATCCTTCCCACCTTAAATAATCTCCACAGTATCTGCGCTACCTTTGCTAAGGTCAAATCTTCACCAAGACGCTAGTCTGTCTTTCTCCCAGGGCTGAGTATCACAGAATCACAAAATCATCTAGGTTGGAAGAGACCTCCAAGGTCACCTAGTCCAACCTCTGACCTAACAGTAACAAGTCCTCCACTAAACCATATCACTAAGGGCTACATCTAAACGTCTCTTAAAGACCTCCAGGGATGGTGACTCAACCACCTCCCTGGGCAGTCCATTCCAATGCCTAACAACCCTTTCAGTAAAGAAGTTCTTCCTAACATCCAACCTAAACCTCCCCTGGCGCAACTTTAGCCCATTCCCCCTTGTCCTGTCACCAGGCACGTGGGAGAACAGACCAACCCCCACCTCGCTACAGCCTCCTTTAAGGTACCTGTAGAGAGCGATGAGGTCTCCCCTGAGCCTCCTCTTCTCCATGCTAAACAACCCCAGCTCCCTCAGCCGCTCCTCGTAGGACTTGTTCTCCAGACCCCTCACCAGCTTTGTTGCTCTTCTCTGGACTCGCTCGAGCACGTCCATGTCCTTCTTGTAGCGAGGGGCCCAAAACTGAACACAGTACTCAAGGTGCGGCCTCACCAGAGCCGAGTACAGGGGCACAATCACTTCCCTGGTCCTGCTGGCCACACTGTTTCTTGTACAAGCCAGGATGCTGTTGGCCTTCTTGGCCACCTGAGCACACTGCTGGCTCTCATTCAGCTGACTATCAACCAATACTCCCAGGTCCTTCTCTGCCAGGCAGCTTTCCAGCCACTCATCTCCCAGCCTGTAGCTCTGCTTGGGGTTGTTGCGCCCCAGGTGCAGGACCCGGCACTTGGCCTTGTTGAACTTCATGCAGTTGACCTCAGCCCATCGGTCCAGCCTATCCAGATCCTCCTGCAGAGCCTTCCTGCCCTCGAGCAGATCGACACACGCACCTAACTTGGTGTCATCTGCAAACTTACTGAGGGTGCAATCAATCCCCTCATCCAGATCATCGATAAAGATATTAAAGGGGACTGGCCCCAGTACTGAGCCCTGGGGGCCTCCACTAGTGACCGGCCTCCAACTGGATTTGACTCCAGTAAAGGTTAAGCTGCCTCTCTCCAGACCATGCCTAACCTTGTCCTGTTAAGAACTGTAAAAATTCTCTTTGGAAATAGATTATTAGTGCTGAGAAGAGCAGCTGAATGGTATCTACGTTCTGGTAACAGTTTACACCTTTTGCCTGCTTTCTGCAACACTGCATCTCTGACCACCTTCAAACCAGATTTGCAATGGGGCTCTAAGTGGCTTGATGGGTGGGAGGGAACATGACCTAGTTTGCATTTTCATCCAAATCCACATCTTCTGTTGCTAAGCCCTGCTGTCCAGTGGAGGTGTGTAGCAGGCACTGAGTATTTTAGGTTAGCAGAAAGATAAGGTAGTGAGGAACCTTCAGAGGTCTGTAATCAACTGCTCACAGTAGGCCTCATGTGAATGCTAGATCAGGGTGGCTGAGGGCCTTAAATGATTGTGCTCTGCAATTTCCATCTTTATTTTTTGTACTTCTTCTAACAGATGAAACAGTTGTAGGGCCTGTCACCACCAAAAGCACATCAGCAATTCAAGCAGGATCTTAGTTCTTTACCAATTATATGGGCATCACAGGACACAAACCAGGTCTTTCATAGGGCACTAGGCATATACTCAAAAGGTGGTTCGATACGTGTCATTTCACCTTCTTGCTGTGTTTCTTCTGTATTTCTTCCCTCAGCATTTTATTTATTTGCTTCCTAAGGCCCCAAGAAGTCGTAGAATCTCCTGCCTCTTGGCGTTGGCCTTCCTGAACACCCAACTGAGGAGGTACCAGCTAATGAAAATTTGTTCTGTGAGATCCCTCATACCTCTAGCTGTAGTGCTCTATTAGCTTCCATACTGCTGGGGGGTGTGTTGCCATTATATATATTTACTGCCATCATATACTTTCCCTTTTCTTGAGCTGCTGATCATTGTTATGATCCTGGGTTTTCTTGAGTTTCAGCACTCTGATCTCTTGTTTTGGGTACCAGGCTCCTCTTGCTTTTGCCTGTTTGTGCTGTGTTTTTTCAGTTCTGGAGGGACTGGAGCCATCCTTCTCTCGAAGAATGAATGCTCTAGGATTAGTAGTTTGAGGTAGGAGTCATGGAAAGAGCTTAAGGGCAAGCGTATAGTGGATACTATTGCATTCTCCAGGAAAGTGTGCTTAAAGGCTACCTGATCTAGAAGTTGCATACTTCTGATGTATGTTTAACAGCCTTTGGTGAATTTATTCTGTCTTTTCAGGTTTTAAACCAGCGAGTGATTTTGGTCTCTCCAAAGCACTGTGCGTGCCCAGAAGAGCTTTATTTAGATATGCAAAATATTTTATTTTGTTTTAAGAATGTTACCTCTTGTGGCCCCCTACTTCTAGTACTGTATGACAGGGCAAATAATTGGTCTTGGGGTCAACCTCCTGTAGTTTTATTGATCTTTCACTCCCTTCTTTAGTGTCTCCTTTCTAAATAGGATGGTGCTAGTACAGCCCATTTCTCTCCAGGGGGAGCCCTTTCCCTAGCTCTGTACCCTGTGCTTCTGTATCTTTTCACTTTTACGGTATTATTTCTAATATCCTACATGCCGTAACTTGCTTCAATTCAAGGGCTCAGAACACAAACACCATGCCTCTTTCTTCTCTGAGTCAGACTCAGATCCTCAAAAATCTTTTGGCAGGCAAGTTCGTTGCTGTGGAAGAACAGAAAGCAGAGCAGTACTCCCCACCTGCAGCAAAAGAGACAGGCCAGCAAGACAGGACACTTTGTCACAGCAGCCTTTGGCAGCTTCTCCATATCTCTTGTTTACCTAGGCATGTGTTTCACTGCTCCCACAAAAGATAAAGAGAGAACCTTTTGCCCATCACCATTTTGCCTAATGTAGCAAAACTTTGGTATTTTCTGATGCTTTTAGATGCCTGATTTCAGACATTTGGAACCTTAAAACTCAAAACTCTGTCCATGACTTTAGGAAGAGTTGTAGTTAAGTGATCTGAAAATCTGATGCTGAACAGATAGTTTTTTGAATCTTTTTTTTGTTTTGCTCCTGTATTTCTTAAGCAGAAGTGACACCTAGTGTTGACTCGAGGACAACAGGTCCTTTAACAGGTCCTTGTCATGGTTTTTGCTTGGATCAGGGCAATAAACTTCAGGAGCACAACCTGATGATAAAATCTGTGGGAAGAACAAAATGCTGGATGCCTTTTCTGAATGCAAGACTTTTGTGAACAGGAGAGTCTTTCTTAGCCAAATGTGCTCTGTGGCTTGTTTCCTGGTATTGAGCATCAGATTAGCCTAAGCCTTCATGTTTGTGGATTCCAAGTTAGCAACCATGCTATGGAAACCCAGTTGAACATTTAATAAATGCAGGGACAGAAAGCAACCTTGTTTTCTGACATTTTGAACTAAAGCAATTATTTAGAGAAGGTATTGCCTTTTCCTTTATCTGTGAAGGGAACATTCTGGGAAGGAAATAACTAGAAAAGCTCTTCCCTTTCCTTGCTGTCTTCTGTATTGTGTCCAGTGGGACTCATAAGGCTTTTGTCAGTCTGTATTTGCTTTGCCTCTTTACTATGCATCTTTTGTGGAGCTTACTCCCCATGCAGTGAGTGGATATTTGAAGCCCCCATTCAATAGGGTGTTATTGTCCCTTCTCCAGTCTTTGCTGTAAAAGTAGTGTTTTTCGGTCCACTTTACTGAGCACTGGCAAAGGGGGAATACAGCAAACACAGTAGCAAAGAGGAATTAAAAAAAAAAAGAAGGGTCTGAGAAGGGTCTGTGTAAGATACAAGGCAAAAAAAGAAGGTATCCTTTTCCTCAGGAGTTTAGCAGCGAATGTAGATTTGTCTTTTGATGGGTGGGCTGGAGTTCTGTGGTCCAGTCATATGTTGCATTTTCAGGGATTTTTTTTAAATTTTATTTTTGAGAAAGGAGTCTGAGGCAAAAGTGTGAAGGAGACTTTGTGGTAAAGAATTACCTGACTGCTACTAACAAGTGTGAAAAAAAGAAGAGCAAAACAAGCCCCCAAAAAACCCACTGTCCTGGCGCCTTGAGTCCATGACTACCAGGCAAAGTAGGAAATGGGAAATAGGGAGATGTAGTTCACGTGTGATTTCCACCCTCCCGCTGCCACCTACCACTGCCTGTTTTAAAGTAAGGAATAAGAAAAGATGAATAATTACTGAGACAAAAACTAAAGTATCCATTGTGACAGAGAAGGTAGGTGTTTTAACCTCCTTACTGAAATAGTGTGGGGTGGAAGCACTTGATGAAGTGAGGAGGGGCTGAGGAAGCTGGATTTATTCAGCGTGGAATTAGAAAGGTTGGAGGACTGGAGGGTCTAATTGATGTCTGTCACTACCTAAAAGGGGATTTTAGGCAGCAAGACTCTTTTCAGAGGTATACAACAAAAAGACAGGAGGCAATAGAGGTGATAGAAACAGGTTGTGCAAGGAGAAATTCTGACAGGACATTAAGGAAAAAAATGTTTTTCTGAAGGTGGTATAGCACTGGCATAAGTGCCCAGAGGGGATGGGTGATTTCTGTCCTTCGGAGAAGTCCAGAAACCACCTCAAACAGGTTCTTCACTGCTGTGAGGTTTTACTGATCACGTCACCACCTTGCTTAAGTCCTGGGGTAGGACCTGCCAGTGCAATAACCTCAACATCAGTCTCTAAAGTGATAAGCCAGTAGAGTTTCCTCTGGAATTTCATTCTATGCAAAAGCAGTCAGCCTTTGTTTCCTGACCTTGCTCTTATTCAATGAGTAGTGTTTGACTATTTTAATGTGCTTTAAAATCTACAGATGGAAAAGCAGTGTGCCAGCATGCTGCAGTATTTTTCAGATGGAATAATCGTGACTCAGGGAAGAAGATCCCTTCTGCCGGAGGTACCTGCATTGTGAGTGAAATGCAGCACAGCTTCTACTATGGGGTCCGTGGCTGGGTCCTTTAAAAGCATTTTACTCTTCTGTTGGAGTAGAACCAGATTTATGGTGAAGTCTTTCACCACAGGGCATGGGCATATCTTACTAGGCTTGACCTGACTGAGATGGATTTTGGTGAAAGCTGTATTTGGCTTTCCAAGTGTCTTCATCACTGACTTTAAGGCTGTTATTTCTTATGACTTTATGTATATTGTGGTATTGGACAGTCTTTTTTGCAGGCTCTGTGACTGAAACGAATTTACAATTAGACTTCTTTAAAAGAAAACCAGACAACCAGCGGACAGGCTGTGGAGACATACCTGAAAATGTGAACCAGCTATGCTCTGATGCTAGCAGGCAAATGGAAAGAATCATGTAATTAATACCTTAAAATCACTTGCTTTTCAGTGCAATACTTAGTTAAAAGGTAGCATCTCTCAGCTATGGTTACGTACTGTTTGGCTGCTTGTTTTTAAAACAGTGTATGGGTTGGATGAAGTAGAAAAATATTGGGGTTGTTAATGGTCGATTGGTGTTGTCTTTTGTCTATAGTGCTAAATCTAGATAATTTGGGCTGATGGTTACGTCTGGACCACTTTCAAGCTGTATGTGTGAAACTCCCCCATTCTACTCTATTCATCAGCAGAGATGACTGATCCAGAAACATTTTTGAGTTAAGCAAGGATCAGTATTGGTCAGTCTTGTGTCTTCTGCTTATTTTTGGTCATTGTATTTTAATTTTTACTTCTGTTTTCTTCTTTTTTAATATATATATTCAATTATTTTATTTTAACCAAGATCTATCTGTGGGCTTTCCTTAGCAATGTCTAGTGGGACGGGGAAGGAAGAGTGGGTCTGGAGGTGGAAGAAGCTTAATCCAATTTTTCTACCGTTTTTCCTTTTCCAGCACTGTGAAGTGGGTGCATGTGTGCCATCCACAGCTTAATGTTAAATTATTTTTTCACCCCTCAGTCCAGAAGAAAATGGATTCCAACAGTGCAATGAAGATGAAGGCAACCACAGAGGAAAAAAAAGTAAAGAAATGCTTGAGTGTTGATGTATTTGTAAATGACTCTCTGGGAGAAAAAAAAAATGCACTTTTAAAAAATAAACTCAGTATAAGGCCTAATAAAAATAAAATTTTATGAAAAATATAAAAATCCTTTAGTTATTTTTGTATAAATATTTATTTATAAATATTTATTCATATTTAATAATCAATCTCCAACTCTTAGCTTCCCTTGTGGTACTCTGCTACATTCAGTGACTTTTACTTCCTTGTGCACAAAGCACAGTGTAAATGAGATAAGCGACTTGAAAATCCATTTTGTTTTTATCCTCGTAGCACTGGAAAATATGGCCATTGAAACAAAGACCTCCTTTATTTATGAGCTTGTGAGTGTGTACACAGAGATCCTTTGCCAAGCTTTTGTGTCAACACATTTCATATGTAGTACCTTTTGATTTTCCTCAGTGCCACAAGAAGCCCCACTGCCAGCTTTGGTGCCCTGCAAAGAGAATGTGGGAGACCTTGGAGCTCACTGTTGCCTGCATCACTCAATAAACAACATACTGGCACGCGAGCAAGAATATCTTTGTTTTTTATGACAGCATAAATTCCTCCTAGTCTGGGCCGTTTCAGTCCTTTTTGTCCTGAACTTTCCTCCCTTCTGAGTGCTCATTCTCCCTTCTCTTTCCGCATGGTGGGCACGGTGGCTCAGGCTGCAAAACCGCTCTTTTTGCTTAGGGAGTTTTCTACCAGATCAGCATCCTGAAACTTGCTCATTGCATAAAGAAATGAGTATTATGTTCTGCACAAGAAAAAGTGAAAATGCCCTCTAAATAATTAGTAGTTACAGCAGTACCTGAAACACAGCTGTTGATTTTGATGCTAGTAGCTGGGATGGAGGTTGCCTGCTAAAGGATGAGTGATCTTTTTTTATAGATAAATATGAAATAGATCAATAATTTTTCAATGGACATAACTCCAAATGATTGAAAATATTTTGTGTTTTAATTTATCTCTTGTACAAAGGAGTTGAAAAATAAGTCAGGAACTTGGTTGGTAAGTCACTTCCATTTCACGTAACCCAATATCTTGCAGCTACCCAGTTAGTGGAAATTTTATATTGAATTTGTTGACTAAAATGGAAGTATTGAAGTGTTGTTCTGTGATGTTGGAATGTTTGGGTGGTTTGGCAGGGTTGTTTTGTGTTACTGATGGAGTAATACTTTGAGTTGTAATAACAGCGATGTGACAGCAGTGTAACAGAGTTATGACGCAAGTTTGACAGCAGTGATTTTTGAAGCCAAATATAATAGTCTACATTCTTCAAAATACTTTAGAAAATAGAAGTTATATATGTTTCGTAAAATAAGGTCTAAAAAACGTGGTCTTTAGATCTTTCTTTGGATTGATGCCTCTGGATGTTGGGGCATCCTGCTTCTCTTGCACGGTATTAAAATCAGCAGCTGCTCCACTTTTGTCAGTAAAGAATGCTGGTTGAGCATCTTGATTTTTGGCTCAAGTAAATTTTTGGCTTGTGCTCATTCAAAAATGAACCTATCAGTGATAATAAATGTATGTATTTGGATATACCTAATCTCAGTCTTGTCTGGCAGTGATTGGAGCCCTTGGTTCTTCTTTGTTGTCTTAAACTCTCATGGACCGAAGTCTTGGTGCTAATCTGACCAGTGACCAAGAACAGGCGAGGCCTGGAACAGAAGCAGTAGGCAAAATTGAGAACCAGGATGTAGTGCCCTGGCAGGGACTTCTGTCTGTCTTCATCCAAACTGAGCAACTGTCTGTGTATGTCCCCTCGGTGTCTGACAGTACGCATGAGAGCTTGCAGTGGGTCCATTTTATCAGCTGGTGATGAGCTGCTGGGGACAATTACATGGCTGCAGCACTGAGGGGTGAGGAAGGAGGGGCACTTCACGGCCTGCAAGGAAGCGGCTAGTGCCCGTTTCCCACTGAGCCTGCCCCGCATTCCTGGTGTAGCTGTTCTGGGCAATGGGGGGTGAGGGAAATCCTCAGGGGCAGCGTAGCCAATCTTGATGCTCTCAAGTAACCAGCACATGATCTCATAGAGGGTCTGTCCAACCTGTACTCTTGGCAGGTGAGGTGGGAGCCCTCATGGCTGCCTTTCATGTCTTCAGGTGAGTCTGGAGGGGCCTGTCCAACCTGACCCCTGGGAAAACATCTGGGAGCAATCTGTGGCTGTTGTGCTTCAGTTGGCCTTGTCTGGGGGAGAAGTAACAAGGCAGAGTGTTTTGGAAAGGAAAGGGAGGCTACACATTTGCTGAGAAAGGAGGACGAGTGGCTGTGCGTAGAGGAGTGCTGAGGTGCAGTGAAGGATGACAGCAGGTCAGGTCCCTGGACTTTGTCTAGCACTTTCTTGAGAACCTAGTTAAGGAGAAATGGGGAGGTGAGCGCAGAAATCAAAGGAATTGATGTGTGTACTTAGATCAGTGTAATCATGCATGGAGAGCAGGATTGGCTTGTACCTTTGTTAAACACCTTGTTTATGAGAAGGTATATCTGTGGGAGAGGTGGCAATAAATCCTGATTGTGTATATTCTTCTGAGGAATTTGCACAATGCTTTCCTTTATATTAACGCCAGAAATGCCAGATGCCTTAATCATTTCTTCAGCCCAGGGTGGTGTTCTTTTTATTTTATTTATTTTTACATTGAAGGAATTGCTTGAAGAGCTGGATAATACAGCAGTCCCTGATAAGCAGTTTCAAATATAAAACACCTCATAGGGTAAATAATAATAATAAAAGAGATTGTCAGTGTGTAATTTAACGTTTGCTGCAGCAGCTACAGTTTTCCTCCTTCAGCCTCTGCAGTCCTGTAAGGGATTCTGCTGGCTAGGCTGCAGGCCCAGCCAGATAGGAAGGAGTTCAGCTGCTGCTAAGAGGACAGATAGCAGGAAGTGCTGAACAGGGAGCAGGAAAGAGAGGGATGGGGGCTGGAGATGAGTGCCCTGGACTATCAGTTGCTCATGTCTCTTCTCAGAGGGATGAGGAGACAGAAAGAGGAGGACTTAAAGAAAGTACAGGTCATCAACAGAACAAGTAAGGCCATAGGTTCACAATGATATTTGGAAAACCTTCCTCTTCCTCAGACAGAACTGAGCATCCAGGATGTTGATTTTAGGCTTGCAGAGCTCCAGGATTAGTTCTTGTACCTGCAGTTTCTAAATAAAGCTGGTTTGCTGCTGGAGGAGCTGACCTTCTTTTTCTCCAGCTGCTGAAGGTCAGATCCCAGTGCAGAGGAGTTCTCATCTCAGAGTGCACCAGTAAGATGTGATGCTGGCATGCTTTTATGTTCAGACCCACTTAACAAGTGCAAATTAGCTACAACCAACCCAGCTCCAGGGGCAGGCTGGTTCCCTTCTAGCTGAGAATGGAACAAGTAATGTTGCTACACAGTAGCATAAAACATATGGCGTAAAACTCAGTGCTAAGCGGCATAGGAGGGGAAGGTTGATCTAGTTTTAACATGAAATGACTGTTTTTATGTGGTCCTATTGCTACAGCTGCAGAAGCACCAAGATAAATTTCTCCCAGTTTTTGTGTGAGTGCTACTTGTGATGACATGGAGCATAAAAGACGCTGGTATCACGTCTCCAGGATTCTTAAGTTAGTGACCCTTAGTTTTGGATGCATCTTCTGTATGCTTTTGAAGCTGACAGTGATATTCTTTTCATTCTGTCCACCTCTGTCAGTCACTAGGACTTACCCTTTTTTGTCTCCTTTCATAGCTGTTTTATGGCTCCACCCGTTCTTTATCTTCCCACAATGTCTTGATGCTGTAGATCATCCTTTTATTTAGTCTTGGTGGAGGCCATCCCTTTGTTTTAGGTTGTCCCTTCTTTGTTCCGTCTTCTAATCTGAATTTCCTGAGAAGCTGCATGTTGACGTGCTTGATGACATTGATCTAGGTGCCGCTAATACCTGCCACACTTACAGTAAAACTCCTGCTATTCATTTCTTTTGGTACTTCTACTCAGAGACCAACCCCTTCATTCTCCACTCAGGTCAATCTTAATGTTTCCATTACAAATGTCTGTGAAAGGAAAACTGAAGAAATTTAGCTTCTTTTAAATCCAGTTCCTGGCATTTTGACTTCTTCTTCCAGTAAGTCCACATCCTCCTCACAAAGTTAAAATCTCAAGCTTCCTTTCTGCTACTGTGAATTACTGTACCTTAGTAACCTTAAGTACTGTCCCTCGTTATTTAATCCCCTGCACCATCTAAATTTTCTAGACGTGGACTCCATGACTGGCCTTGATCACTTTTGGTTCCCACTCAAACTGTAGTTCTATTAAAATTGGGCACTTGAGAGGGTGCTAGGATGATTTTCTTGCTGTCTGAGCCTTTGAGTAGATTCTCAGATCCTCTTTTGAGTATCTTGCTGAAAGTGTTGGCACATCTCAATTTGTATTTGCTGATGGTGGAGATTTTCCTGGTTCTGTGATACTTTTCATATAAAATACTTCTTGATTTCAAAGAGGAATAAAGCTAACCAAAAGTTCCTTTCCTGTTTACAAGTAATTTTTGTGCAGTTGCATTCAGAATAGAAAATACAGAAGGTGACCTTTATTTTTTAAATAGAAGATATCCTAACAGGAAATACCACATCTCAACTGCTCTGAAATCCCTGAACCATACAGCCATCCTGCCAGGGGTGATAATGAGCCACAGGTGGAGAGGAAAGGGGGTGAACTCCTTTCATGAGTGTCATTCAGGCTGTACTGAGCAGGATTGGCCAAAGACTGGCCAGTTGGATCCTCCATTGGCCTGGTAACTTTCTGGAACAGTAGAAAATTACTTCCAACCTCTAACCCCTGTTTTTTGATTGGGGATTTTTTTTATTTTTTATTTTTTTAAATGAAGTACTATTGAGTTAAACTTATGGAGAAGCCCAACAAATGCCCAAACCCCCTGCTCTTTGGCATGAAATAAAAGTGGCAGGAAAGGAGGGGGAGGGTGGGTAGAGTGGAGTGGGAACTTCCACTTTCCAGCAGCAACAAGTTCAGCAGGGAGAGATCATTGCAGCACAAGAAATGGTGCAATTTGGCAATACAGTAAAGCTGATTGCACAGATAGCTGCTGTTAGAAACTGAGGTCTTGCTGCTTTCCTCCAAAGCCCGGAATGTACGTTTCTATTGCTCTGCTTCCAACCTCTGCAGAATAGCAAAGGAATGAACCATGTGGAAAACCAAAACCAAAACAAACCAAAAAAAAAAAAACCCCACGAAACAATAACAACAACAAAAAAATAAACCAAAACAAACAACAACACCAACAACAAAACACAGCCAAATCTACCAAACAAATAAAACCCCACATTTTTGTGCTACCTTAGTTCTGTGAGTTTGGCACAGCATTGGCTCAGACAAGCAGTAACTAAAGAGATGCAGCAGGAGGGTTTGGGTGAAGCTAGTGGCCCTCTTCTTTTGGTGGAGGTGAACTCTCTCCCTGCCTCAGCTCCCCATTTTCTCCAGTAACGTCCTACCTGGCAGTAGTGTGAGAAACACTCCGTAGCCAATAACTTAGGCTCAGGCGAGGATCTCAGTGAAGTAGTAATTTATTTGCGATTGCAATGGCGGGCGTCCCACAAGCAGGAGCGCGCCTACTGGTTCCAAAACACAGTTTATATACTTTTGGATGACAGGACCCTCCCCTGTTTCCCCACTGAGTGGGTAATCCAGGTTCACAATCTAGCCGATGCTTCATAGACAATGCACGGCCTTCAGTTGCCGGCCTGTTAAATTTCAAATTTCTTTTGACTTTTTTACTGTTTGAAGTGGTAATGTTTCTTCACTTATCTGACTTGACTTAACACCGTGATTTTCACCTAATTGTTCTAAGGAGTCTGGTTGTCTGCATTTTACAAGGTCGCCTGCTAAGTTTTCTTATCACTGCAAGCATATCTCAATACCCCATTCCTTACCTTTAAACAATATAACTCTGCAAAAACAACATTTTTATTCCCACAATTCCCCCCTTTTCTTTTTTTATAAATTGTTGATTTTTGCAAAACTTTTCTCTAAGGTGTAATTTGGTAGATATCTTCCTCTTCTTCACCTTCTTTGCTTTCCATCTCCTCTAATACCATCACCTTATCTGAGTAAGGTGGTGGCTTCATGGTCATTTGTTCCAATAGTTCAGTTTCAATTAACCACTGTACTAGTTCTCTTATGCAGGGGATAATGCAACAACCAACGGCTGTCAAAACTCCTGCTACTACGATCAAGGATGTAAATATGCCTAATTTCTCTGCCAATTCACTGGCAAGGGTGGTAAACCCTTGCAATGCTCTAGTTACTATGCCATCCGGGGCTGTATTATTGGGTATAAAAGTGCAACAATGGTTGCTCAGTATCACACACACATCTCCTTTCTCCGCAAGCATCATATCTAATGTTATTCTGTTTTCCTAAGCCATTTTGCTGGTGGCATCTAGTTGTTCAGCGATTCCGCTTATCACATCCCTTGTATAATTTATGATTCTCTGCTGATTATAATAAATATAATTAATCCAATCCACATTCTTATTGATTGTTGCCCACCAGAACAGTGACTCAAACCCTGCAGCAATTTGATTCTTGGCTTCCTGTTCATCGGGAACTCCTCTAAGGCACCCCAATAGAATCTATGTATGCTCTATCATCAAATGATACTCCTAAGCTTCTTTTACTTCTTCTGGGTATTTGTGATGTTTCTCTTTCAAATGCCAGGATGAAGGGTATAGCTAATTGAACAAGTGCACAAGTGCCTCCCCAGTTAGATGGTAGGGTGGACCGTAAGATCTTCCCTCCACAGTACCACCAGAGATCTGCCCTGGGGATCTCAAGTCATGAGCAGTTTCCCATCAAGTCCTTGGTAGCATTCAAGGTCCTCGTGCACAAGGCAAATTCTCCCAGATGCCGGGTAGCACTCACACCTTGCTGTGAGAGGCAAGCTGTATGGTTACCTATAGCTGTAGAGAATGCAGGGGGAACCCTGATATTTCTATCACGCAGGGAAGGGAACAGCAAAGAGAGAGACTTACAGGCCTCATTTCCCCAGGCAGTCTTTTCTTGGTACAATGCAATCATACGTCGCATCCCCTGGGAATCCTTGGTCCACCTCAATGGGCAGGGCACTATCTGGGCAATCGATCATCCCGAGGCACAAGCATAGCAATTGCTATGGTTGAGACTCTGGACAGTATATTTGACCCATTCTATCCAGGCATTCACATCCCCATACCCTGTTTCAATCTCAAATGTTTGAACTGCCGCATTTCAAAGAGGGCCTCCTGTTTTCTCTCCTGTTTTCTCCTTGAGTTTCTCCCTTTCTCTGATGGAAATAGAGAATTGTTTCCATACAGCTATTCTCAGTCTGGCTGTTGGGTCTCTCCCAATTATTTGTTCTCTCTGCTCAATTGTTGTTGGGCATTTAAATCTGCACAAGCTAACACCTCACAAGCATCAAACATGACAGATTGTGGTACATAACCCTCTGTCACATTCATCCATATTTTTATGGGGTATCCCATTTTACTATTATCTGTCATGCCTTTTCCAAGTTGCCAATTGACCAAGGCTTTCTCTGAGGCCTACAATCACTAAAACCAAAATTAATAATTGATTTTTCCCTGTCATTATTTTTAAACCTTAGGTTTCCAAATAATTATCAATACAAAGAATAAGATATACACTACTACTATAACAAACCCCCCTTGGGAACAATTCAATTCACTATAGGTCTGTCCTTTCTCTCAATCACAAGTCACACTCATTAGTTACCTGTGAAAATAAAAGGTTAGTTTACAATTGCAAGCTCTTATCCCGCTCAGAGTCCACTATGAGATTTTTCTCTTCGATTTCAGCTTCCAACAAGTCTTCTGTAGGAACAGCTTCCCAGGTACTAGGGTCGACGGATGCCTTCACTCGAGTATAGTGAGCCCAACCTTTTTCCGCAGTTCCTATGGCTTTTTCAGTGGTTAGTAGTACTTGGAAGTGTCCTTCCCATTCAGGCCGGAGTTGATACTTTCCAGGTCTGAATCAGGACCCAATTTCCCACGGGTCCTGAGAAATGACAAAGAAGAGGACAACCCCAGAATACAGTTCTTAAGAAAACTCTCATTTTGAATTGTGGTATCTCATCCCTTCTGCCCAGATAGGGTAATTCGAACAGCATCTCATACGGTGAAATTCTTATATCGTTTCTTGGTGCTGTTTAAACCTGTAGGAGTGCTAAAGGTAAGCATTTTACCCAAGGAAGTTGGGTTTCTAACACTAATTTAGTTAATTGCTTCTTTAATATCTGCTTCATTCGCTTTACCTTCCCAGAAGAGGAGGGATGCCAGGGGGTGTAAAAATCTGACTCAATCCCTAAGGCCTGCATTAACCCTTGCAGTACTTGTGAAGTGAAATGACTTCCTTGATCTGAATTGATGTTTTCAGCTATCCCATATCTAGGGACTATTTGCTCCAGTGATACCTTAGCCACCGTGTTTGCAGTGGCAGACACGGAGGGGAAAGCTTACACCCATCCAGTCACGTGGTCAATTAGGACAAACAAGTACTTAAATCTCCCTGCTTTAGGTAACTCAGTAAAGTCTACCTGTATACTTTGGAAAGGTCGAATCCCTGGCTCCCGTCCCCCTCTAGGTGAGTTATGAATGACCTTTTTATTTGCCTTTTGACATATGGTACATCCTCTGCATATTTGCTTCACTGAAGTGTATATTCCTACACAGACATACTTTCTTAGCACAACATCACACATTGCTTGCACCTCCCAATGACTCTCTTGATGTAAAACTATTAATATTTGCCTCATTGGTGCTTTATTCAGCATTTCTCTCCCATCAGGGAGTATCCATTTTCCCTCAGACTTCGTGGCTCCTGATTCCTTAAAAAAATCTTTCTCTTAAAACTTTTTAATTCTTTCTTAGTTTTCAACAATTCCCTGAATCCTCTCTGGATTTATTCTCCATTTTCCCTCAGACATTAGATGCCTTAAATACCTGACTTTTCTTTATACATATTGTAATTTATTTTTCAATACTCCCAAGCCCTGCTTTCCCAGAAAGTTGAATAGCTTGTTAGTAGCTTCCTTCACAACTGTTTTCTCTTGTCCTGACAATAAACGATCATCCACATTTTGTAACAGTACTTCCTCCTTGGGAGGTTGGAATTGCTCCAAAATCTGTTCTAGAACTTTGCCCAAATAAATCGGTGGCCCTGTAAACCCCTGAGGTAAAACTGTCCATATGTATTGTTGCTTCCACCCCCACTTCAGAGTCTTTCCAGTCAGAGGTGAATATATCTTTGCTCTCAGGGCCTGAGAGCACTCCATTAATAACACTGTTATTCCAGTGTAACAGTTTACTATTTGAATGCCCAATTTCATCATCAAATCCCTTCCCAACAAGTTAGTCCCTGCCTTGGGTACATACAATAATTGCCCAGAGATCATTTTATCCCCTAGTCTCAGCTTGGTATCCCCCAAAGGTGGCACTGTTATCCCAGCCCCTTCTACCCCCATCACTTGTTAGGGTTTCATTAGTTAATTTAATCCCTGATACTTTACAGGCCAGTAATGACCTAGCTGCCCCAGTGTATTGGGTTTGATGGCAAGGTTTGGGGGGGGCTGCAGTGGCAGCTCCCCACGAGGAGAATCCAGAAACCTCCCCGTGGCAGATAAAGGACAATTTCATCCGGCCCCAAAAGGGGCCCACCGCTGCCCAGAGCCAAGCCACGAGCAACACAGTCCGTGCCTCTGTGAGAGCACATCCATGAAAACAAACAAACAAACAAACAAACAAGCAAAAACCTGCTGCTCAACAGAAGCTGGGAGAGCGAGGAGTGAGAAACCTCCCCGCAGACACCAAAGTCAGCACAGAAGGAGGGGGTGGAGGCGCTCCAGGCGCCGGAGCCGAAGCCCCCTGCGGCCTGTGGAGAGGCCCCTGGTGGAGCAGGCTGCCCCCCCGTCCCCCCCCCCCTTCTCGATACTTGGGAAACTGACCAAACACCACAGCAAATATACCAAAACTTCTAGACTGTTACTTAGATAGTGCCTACATCCTCTTTCCCTGCTCATTCAACTTTCCCAACTCATTCAAAAAACAGCTCTGTCAAACATTACATACCACACCTTTAACACCTTCAATAACCCTTTTTAACACTTCTTTTCATCTTTCTCCAGCCTGTACTTTCCCATTTTCCTTCTCTCCTCCTATTCTTTCCTTGTCTGCCATTCCTTCATCTCTCTTCCTCTTCTTTCCATCCTGGCCCTGACTCCTTCTGAAAATTTTCTTCCTCTTTCTCCAACCCTCTGCCTGACTACCTGCTACACTGTCAATATGATTAGTTTCACTCTCTACTTTTCCTTCTCATCTCCCCTCCTGACACACACCTTCAGGGCCTCCCGCAGAAGGGCCCTCCAGTGACTGTTCACTACATCCCCCCACATTCTGGAGCATTTTCTGTGTATCTTGCCAGGCTTTAATCACAAAATGAACTTTCAAGAGCCCTTGGGATACCGAGTCCTCGGGTTTCATCCCCAAGTACTTTCTCATTCTGACCCCAAGTCTCTCATATGATTTCGGTGTTGCACGCTATTATTATTCCAGCCAGGGTCGGCAAGTGGTTATTTCTGCCCTGCTGGTATTACCCCTGGTCCTGGAGGATGAGCTCTTTCCCATTTTTGTATAGCAGCTCTCCTCCTGATCATTCCCATTTCTTTCCCTGTAAACAGCATATTTATATACATAATTCCCCCCCCCAAGAGTATAAGTTAGGTCCTAGGAACTGGTCTAATAGTTCAGCTAGCCTGCTGGGGTCCTCAGTTAAAGACTTCATCTCCTTAAAACTCCTAACCTCTCTGCTGGTAAGGAGCAGGGGAAGTTCACTTAAGAGGATTCACAGTTAGTGTTAGTACTGTTAGTATCAGGGAAGGCAAAATTCTCAGTGCCTCTTCTACCTTGTTCTAATTCTTGCCAGAGCCTAGAGTACGCTCTTCTCTAGGGACAGTGTTAATGTCAGTCCCTGTCTCCCTTCCTGGAGCAACTGCTGCTGCCACCGGTTCAATATTAGGATTATAGGGAGCATAACTTGGCTCCTCTTCCGAAAAAAAAAAAAGGAATCTTATTGTTTACACATAAATTTAAAGCCTGAATTTTCATCAGGCCCGTATTTTGGCCAAAATACTGCTGTTTCCTTAATTGGTTCTTTTGTCCAGACTAATACACAATATTTAACCTTTTTTTTTTTTTTTTTTTTCCTTTTATCATCTCCTCTAATTTTGAGATTATTTTTCCAATTTCTTATAATTCTTCAGGAAGAACTTTCGGTAGGCACTCCCCCAGGGATATTTCCCTGTCCCCTGGAACTCATATTTCCCATTTTTCCTAGCCCTTGTCAGTGTGCTACTACAGAAATTTCCCTCCTGCAGGGTACCACACACTAATGTTCCGATTCTGGAAAATGGGGGTGTACTACCAAGCACTTCCCCGTGCAAGGGGTACCGCACACCTATGAGTTTACCAGATTCCCTGGTGTACTTTCAAGCACTTCCCCGTGTAAGGATTACTGTACACCAAATTTCCCTGGTGTACTGCCAGGTACTTCCCTGTGCCAGGGCTTACCGTACACCAAATTTCCCTAGACTCTTCCTTTCTCTCCCTTATCTCATGCTTCGTCCTTCTCTGGCTTCGCCCCTCGCGGAGCTACCGGGCTCCACCGGGGGAACCGCAGATCAGGACTCCACACTCGCTCCGTACAAAAGTACGTCTCAATCACACATCACAGAGTCTCACCCGACCCCCAATGCAATACTTAATATTTCTTACCTTGGTCTGTGCACACAGTTACCGGATCAATTCTCAAACCCAGAGTGCCTGCCTTCTTCCCTTCCCCACTCCTTCACGGATCCTGCCTCTTTCATCAGTCTCGGGCCCTCTGTCAGCTCTCCGCAGAACCGCCGCCGTCGATGCACAGGACCGCTGAAATTAGCGGGGCATGCCTTCCTGCTGCTGCGGCAGTGGGGCTCCCCAGTAGGCGACTGGCTCCCGGACGAGCCCCCAAATTGTGAGAAACACTTCGTAGCCAATAACTTAGGCTCAGGCGAGGATCTCAGTGAAGTAGTAATTTATTCGCAATTGCAATGGCGGGCGTCCCACAAGCAGGAGTGCGCCTACTGGTTCCAAAACACAGTTTATATACTTTTTGATGACGGGACCCTCCCCTGTTTCCCCACTGAGTGGGTAATCCAGGTTCACAATCTATCTGATGCTTCACAGACAATGCACGGCCTCCAGTTGCCGGCCTGTTACATTTCAAATTTCTTTTGACTTTTTTTACTGTTTGAAGCGGTAATGTTTCTTCACTTATCTGACTTGACTTAACACCGTGATTTTCACCTAATTGTTCTAAGGAGTCTGGTTGTCTGCATTTTACAAGGTCACCTGCTAAGTTTTCTTATCATTGCAAGCATATCTCAATACCCCATTCCTTACCTTTAAACAATGTAACTCTGCAAAAACAACATTTTTATTCCCACAGTAGGGGTCACTTAAACATCATCCTAAATCTTTCAGTGAAGCTAAACATTTGCTCATTTGCATTTACCACTATTGCAGCATTTCTTTTTTTTTTTTAAAAACTATTTTATATATATATAAATATATATATTTACACCATCATTGTAATTTATCCGCCTATTGCTTGATTTCAAAATTCTGAGATGGATGTTTCTGGAAAAACAGTCTTCTGTTTTTCACTGCTATGGATATTTGCAAGATCTGGATTGCTCTTGAACTAGCAAAGATCTCCTGTTTTCCTTCCACAGTAGCATAGCTTGTCAGCACGCTAACCAATTAACATATGTGAGAACATGTTTCAGAGTAAAACTGCAATTCAGAAAATAGTTAAAAATGTTCCTACTGCAGCTCTGCCAGAGCTGCCTCCTTCTGCTTTACTAGCTCTGCGTCCCTGTGACTTCTCAAATGGCTACGTAGAAGGGTAGGTGGAAAGTGAGTTTAAAGCAAGCTATTCAATTGCCACCTCTGTCACCTGAATATTGTCAGCGAATATAGGGACTCCAAGTGCGTAATAATGCAAGTCCAAGGTAGGACAGGTCAGAGGGAAGCTTTTTTTAAACTATGATTGTAGTGAAAGCACATTCAGACAGCAACTCCCCCTATACCCCTGTTCTTTGCCAAGTGACTGCAGAGACCTGACTATACTGTTTCAAAGAAAAGGAAGAGGTAAGGAAAAAAATCATTCTAATGCTAACAAAGCTACCTCTACATCCTCGGGATGGATGGACTCCAGACAATAACTTACATGTTAACAAGGCAATATATCCATGCATGGGGGAGACGGCAGTTAACAAGCTACTTGAGGAGTTCACAATTGTAACAATATGGAGATGGCTCTCGGTGGAGCCTGTAAGAGTGGCACATCCAGTATGATCTTAGCTGAGAAGTGGGGATTGGGAACAATCACAGACTGCTAGATTTTAATCAAAAAGAATGCTATTTTAGTTATTGCAAACTTCTTAGCAAGACCTCTAATATCTTAAATAGTAATATTTTTGCTATCAACATATCACAGAATCACAGAATCACAGAATCGTCTAGGTTGGAAGAGACCTCCAAGATCATCTAGTCCAACCTCTGACCTAACACTAACAAGTCCTCCACTAAACCATATCACTAAGCTCTACATCTAAACGTCTTTTAAAGACCTCCAGGGATGGCGACTCAACCACCTCCCTGGGCAGCCCATTCCAATGCCTAACAACCCTTTCGGTAAAGAAGTTCTTCCTAACATCCAACCTAAAGCTCCCCTGGCACAACTTTAACCCATTCCCCCTCATCCTGTCACCAGGCACGTGGGAGAATAGACCAACCCCCACCTCTCTACAGCCTCCTTTAAGGTACCTATAGAGAGCAATGAGGTCTCCCCTGAGCCTCCTCTTCTCCATGCTAAACAACCCCAGCTCCCTCAGCCGCTCCTCGTAAGACTTGTTCTCCAGACCCCTCACCAGCTTCGTTGCCCTTCTCTGGACTCTCTCGAGCACCTCCATGTCCTTCTTGTAGCGAGGGGCCCAAAACTGAACACAGTACTCAAGGTGCGGCCTCACCAGAGCAGAGTACAGGGGGACAATCACCTCCCTAGACCTGTTGGCCACACTGTTTCTTATGCAAGCCAGGATGCTGTTGGCCTTCTTGGCCACCTGAGCACACTGCTGGCTCATATTCAGCTGACTATCAACCAGTACTCCCAGGTCCTTGTCCGCCAGGCAGCTTTCCAGCCACTCATCTCCCAGCCTGTAGCGCTGCTTGGGGTTGTTGCACCCCAGGTGCAGGACCCGGCACTTGGCCTTGTTGAACTTCATGCAGTTGGCCTCAGCCCATCGATCCAGCCTATCCAGATCCTCCTGCAGAGCCTTCCTGCCCTCGAGCAGATCGACACACGCACCTAACTTGGTGTCATCTGCAAACTTACTGAGGGTGCAGTCAATCCCCTCATCCAGATCATCGATAAAGATATTAAAGAGGACCGGCCCCAGCACTGAGCCCTGGGGGACTCCACTAGTAACCGGCCTCCAACTGGATTTGGCTCCATTCACCACAACTCTTTGGGCCCGGCCATCCAGCCAGTTTTTAACCCAATAAAGCGTACCCCGGTCCAAGCCATGAGCAGCCAGTTTCTCGAGGAGAATGTTGTGGGAAATGGTGTCAAAAGCCTTACTGAAGTCAAGGTAGAACACATCCACAGCCTTCCCCTCATCCACCAAGCGCGTCACTTGGTCATAGAAGGAGATCAGGTTTGTCAAGCAGGACCTACCTTTCATAAATCCATGCTGACTGGGCCTGATCGCTTGGTTGCCCTGCAAGTGCCACGTGATGACACTCAAGATAATCTGCTCCATGAGCTTCCCTGGCACTGATGTCTAACTAACAGGCCTATGGTTCCCCGGGTCTACCCTCCGGCCCTTCTTGTAGATGGGCGTCACGTTTGCTAGCCACCAGTCTACTGGAACCTCCCCTGATAGCCAGGACTGCCGATAAATAATGGAAAGCGGCTTGGCCAGCTCCTCCGCCAGTTCGCTCAGTACCCTCGGGTGGATCCCATCCGGCCCCATCGACTTGCGTACATCCAAGTGTCGTAGCAGGTCGCCAACCATTTCCTCATGGATAGCGAGGGCCACATCCTGCTCCCCATCCCCTTCTACCAGCTCAGGGTACCAGGTATCCAGAGAACAACCGGTCTTGCCGGTAAGACTGAGGTAAAGAAAGCATTGAGCACCTCAGCCTTTTCCTCATCTTTTGTAACTAAGTTTCCCCCCGCATCCAGTAAAGGATGGAGATTCTCCTTAGTTCTCCTTTTTGCGTTGATGTATTTGTAAAAACGTTTTTTATTATCTTTAACGGCAGTAGCCAGATTGAGCTCCAGATGAGCTTTGGCCTTTCTAATTTTGTCCCTGCACAGCCTCGCAACATCCTTATAGTCCTCCTGAGTAGCCCGCCCTCTTTTCCAAAGATTTTAAACCCTCCTTTTTCTCCTAAGCATATGTCACATGGAAACCCTTTGGAAGACTAACGTGTATTAGATGCGCTTCACAAGTAAGCAAAAATGTAAAATGCAGCAAGAAAAAAATTCTACAGTCTATCCATCACAAAATGTTTGATGTGCTTTTATTACTGTGGTCTGGTTGACTTCTAGAGAGTAAAGAAAAACAAGAATCAAGAGACTAAATTTTATCAAGGTGGTTGCTGTTCAATGGCCTTTTGAACCAGAGCAGGAAGTAGAAATAGAAAAACAAAAAAGTTTCACTAGGTTTAACAAGAACTCTGATCCTTAAGGGTGATATCAACTACTTCTCACTTCTGATGGTGTGTTTCGCAAGACTTCTGTGTGAGCTATAAATCTAGGTGAGCTGCGCCTTGTGAATGAACACACCAGACTGGAGGAAGTGCCAACAACTCTCCACATCTGAGAAGCTGGCATTGAGGTGAGATGCATGCTTTTTATGTGAAAACTTTAAATGGCTTCTTGGGTGGCTACTATGAAATGAAGTTGGAAAGGAAGAGGTTTTAGTTTGGGGATGAGAGCTACAACATGTATGTGTGGATCTGATGTCTGTCATTTACAGAAGCTTGATGCACCCTTCAGGTAATGAGAAGAACACTACAGGATAACCATACCTAGTAAAGGGAGGGCTTGGAAGGAGACATTGCTACAGAAATTGCAAGGGGTGAAATAAAATATTTTACAAGAGAATCTTGGGACTAGAATCTCTAAGTTGTCAGAAATTAACTGGTTTATTTAATAATAATTTTATTATTATTAGCAGTAATACTACAGATAAGTCATTAAACGTCATCAAAGTCATTGAAGTCATAAAATAGTGTTCTAGCAACCAATAAATTGCACTTCCGTTTAGAAGTTAATTGAATGTTTTTTACATACAATATTATGAGTTGTGAAATGCTGTCAAAACAGCCAACACCTATTTCTAAAATAATTCTCAAATGCATTGTAAATCATGAATTGAAAGACTCATTGTAAGAGACTAAGAAGCTAAAACAAAAGAATGTCTCAAAAACTCAGCAGAAAAGGGTGATACGGTCAGAAAAGAGGATCCTGCTAGGGCCAGATAGTGCTTTTCTAGGCCAACTTCCTTATCCTGGGTAACCTTCTGAGATATCTTTTGGTGTCCGTGGTTCTGGCAGTTGCAGTAGGAAAGGTATTAGCAATCTGCCACCCCAATTCCTCCCTCCCCTCAAGAAGATTGTGGGGCACAGGCTGCACATAGTACCATACAAAGCAGGAATTGGAGGTGGGGACTAGCTGTAATTAGTATACAAAGTGGGAACTGGAGTTGGGTCCAGCTTATAAACAGTGCGACTCAGAAGGGCTTTGCGTGCACCCACCACCATCGCAGAAAGAACAGGAACTGGACCAGAGACGTCGCTGGAACCCAGGGTGGTAATCTGGACCTTTCCTCTACCTCTATCTTTCTCTATCTTCCTCTCTCTCTCCTATGCTATGGGCTATTCAGCCCTTTGTGAAATAACAAGATTTAAATAGCTCCCATTATAGATAACAAGGTTTAATCAATTTCTGCGAGAATAGCTTTTGCTATTTTATTAACTTTTGCTAAAAGCTAATAACACCAAATGACTGAAAAGTTTTATGTCACTTTAATTTACTCCAAGGGTAGCTTGAATGTTGGCAGTCTCCAAGAGGGTTGTCCAGGACAGCCCTCTCCAGGCCCCCACACTCATCACCAGTCCTTTATTTTATTTAATTATTTATTGAATAGGATATTCCAATAAGATACTAAACTTAGATGTCATTTGAACACATACGTAAACCAATAAACACAACTAAGACCCAATAGATTTGATGCACATCTCATTTCACTCTTTATTTTTTCTTCCAAATTCAAATTTCTACATCATACCCTCAGTCTTGTCCAGCAGCTGTTTTATTCATTCTTTGTTAGAACTGTTTTAATTGTCCCATTCTTCTTTTTTCTGTTCCATTGTCTTCTGTCTTTTGTGGAAAGGCTTCTCACAAGTATTGTTTGCTTTCTATTTTCCTTTTCTGCAGGCTGTCATCTAACTTCTACAGCAACAAGTCCAAATTACGGAAACACTGCTGAGATGGGGAAAATCATCATTTATGAGCACAACAACTTCCAGGGGTACTCCAAAGAACTCACCAGAAACGTTGCCAATCTGAAAGATATAGATTGGAATGACTGCATCTCCTCAGTGAAAGTGATTGGACAACCTTGGGTGGCTTATGAGCACATGAACTATACAGGCCGGTTAATCGTATTTGAGGAGGGAGAGCATGGCGTTGTTGGTAAAGAGATGAATGACAAAATCACTTCTCTGATGTTGATTACTGAAAATTTGCACCATCCACAGATCACTATCTATGAACATGACCAATATCAAGGGAAAAGCAGGGTGATAACAGAAGCAACCAATTTGGCTAGGGGTCATGACAATGACATGGCGTCTTCTCACAAAGTCCAGCGAGGTGCCTGGCTCTTGTGTGAACATAGCGATGGAAGTGGTTTTCGCTACATTGCACGAGAGCATGAACACCTTCCAAGTTACAGAGCAATCAATTTCAATGACAAGCTTTCATTTCTGCGTCCCCTTCTCCCTGGAAGGCATGGTCACTGATGGATTGCAAATTCTGAAATCCCAAGGGTAGATGTAGCCCTAGCAAAAAGGATGGAACCTAGATCTCTCTGCTTTTTTTATTTCCCCTTATGCCATAGAAATACTGAATGGACGAGCTCTCTTTTATGCTATGCTGCAGATGTGTATTTCTCAGTCCTGTCTTGCACTGTTCTCCTTCCCCATGATGCCAATGAATGTAAGAGCTATCATATTTAGTCATATAAAAAAAAAACCTCAATGATAAGAGACGTGCCAGGGTGTGTAACCTATTAAACCTGTAACTAGCATTCCAAAGTACTAAACCATGTAATGTGAAAGTGTTGCATATTGCTTCTGTTGCTATATGCATAAGCACATATATAGTATATAACCAGAATTGCTGACTTTATATTCTTCTTTACAACGCTCTTGCTTCACAATGACCTCTACAATTTTTTCTTCTATTCCATTTTGCGTTGTAACCAATAAAGAAGATATTGCAGGCAAGAATGTCTGTATTTTATGGATTGTTTGTGGTTTAACAGATAAATATTGCCCTTATGTGATGAGATTTCTGTGTATTAAGAGAATGGTTCACCCAGTCAGATCAATGAAAAAGATTTCAAAGTCTTCTGAAAGGTTTTATTTCCTTCCATTTTCATTTGTCAGTAACATTAGTCTCAGGCATGACTCAATGTGATGTCACTCAACATGATCTTGTTAAGTCATCGTCTTATTTATGATTAAGCTTTGTTAGAGCATTGCATTATATCAATAAATATATTGCTCCTTCTCTCCCATGAGGGAAGTATACGATTCCATTTGTGACATTCAACCAGACTTAAAGTCTTGGTGAGCATGCTGATATTGCTATCATCGTGGCCAAACACAAACCTGGAAACTTTACTGAATTATCACAATATTGATTCTATCTTAAGGCACTGATCATAGTAACAATTTACTGTCTTATAATGCTCTCAAATATATAATCAAATGGAAATTTCTGATAAATTTGAATTGATTGGTTGACCGCAATAGGAAATCCCGAGGATTTTTAAACCCTTTTTATCTTGATATGAGGTGATGTTTATTTTGAAGTCACAGTGTTTCAATCAGAATGGAAAAACCTTTTCTTCCAAAGAAACCCTTTCTTCCAAAACATTATAATAATCTTGAGAGGTGCCGTGTGGTACATTCTACTTCTACCACAGGGCTGACTTAAATGCTAGATCAGGTAGCTAAGTGCCTTCTGGCGTACTGAGTAGTGATGTGGTTTATCACCACCAAAAACATGCAAGGAATCCCAACAGGCCCTCTTTGTTCTTTACCAATTCCATGAACATCACTGAACACAAACGACATCTTTTGTTGGGTAAAGAGGCAAATAGGGCATGAAGATGCAAGCTACCAGAAGCAGAGAGATACAGGAGAAGGAATGATGAAGAATCTGTAGTTCAGTGTTTTGCAAGCCACAGAACTGCCTGGAGGATGACCCATCTACTGTTCAGAGTTCCTTCAAGATTATGATCGTATTTTTACTCTTTACTTCCAAAGTGGCACACTAAAAACTACATGACAGAGTAACTTTCAAGATAATTTGCAATTAATTGCAAGATGTGGGATCACATATTTCAGAAACTGTTTTGCCATATACTGGTTTACCTGGAGAATGCAGAGTTGCAGTACTGAAACATCACTGTTGAATGTCAGCTGCGCTCTCTGAGTCCTATTGTGGCAGTTGTGCAGCTCTGTATTGCAAAGTTTGTCTGTCTGAGTGCTGAACTCCTGTTTGCCACTCTGTTCTTGTATTTATAGCTAGAAGTAAAACCTACAGCGTGCAGTGCTATCTATCATCTGCTGGGCTTTGTCCTATTTTAAAACAAACGTCGGCCACTTGTGGTCCTTTTCTAGGCTCATGTGGGTGGATGCAAATGTACAGTATACAAATACACACCTCCCTGGAGGTGTTCAAGACCAGGTTAGATGAGGCCCTGAGCAACCTGACCTAGTGGGTGGCAGGGCAGGGGAGTTGGAGCTAGATGATCTTTAATGTCCCTTCCAGCTGAAGTTGTTCTATGATTCCATGATTCTATGATCATTCAGGGTTCATGTGTGGCGGGACACTTCTTACTACTTTGGAGACAATTTCTGGGTTCCTTGCTTTATTCGCCACAGATCTTCTTTTGAAAGGACTCCAAAACTCAATTCAAAGAACACTGAGAATTGTATCTACTCTAGGCCAAAATAATTTGGACACTGAGAAATTTTCTGAGAAAGCCGACTGTACAAAAAGAAAAGAAATAGTTAAATCCCTTAAACACTTCCAGGGATGGGGCATCCACAACTTCCCTGGGCAACCTGTTCCTGTGCCTCACCACCCCTCACACTTCTTCAGTGCCTCACTCTTCTTCAGCAGGAGAATTTCCTCCTAATCTCTAAACTAAATCTCCCCTCTTTTAGTTTAAAGCCATTACCCCCAGTCCTATCACTATACTCTTTGATGAATAGTCCCTCCCCAGCTTTCCTGTCCCCTTTAGGTATTGGAAAGCCACTATAATGTTTCCCCTAGTCCCTCTTAAACTAGGCATAGTATAAATATAGAGTAAAAACAGTGATTCCAAAATAAACAATCATTTAAAAACTTATCTGACTTGTGGAAAATGGACTCTACAGTCAGTAAGACTGTAAAGTAGGTAAGTTTATTCAGCACTGGGCAGCACAGGGGGTAGTCCCACCAAAGTCGTGCGCACCCGACATGGCAATTTGCCATGGTTATATGCAGTAAAGAGTTACATATGCATTAAGTTTCACAATGTGCCTATACATATGCATAACCTGTCCCCGCTTCATATTAAAATTAGTTCCAAGGAGTCATTTCCATAAGCTCCTCCCATCTGCGCTTGCGCAGTGTCTCCTGGCGGTGGTCTCTGGGGGTCGTGGGGATGAAGATTGATGACTCTTCCTCGTCACCACAAGTTGACCTCTTGTCTTTGCACAGACTCAGTTGCTCCTTGGCTCTTGCCCATCCACAGGACCAGTTTCTGCCAGTTTCTTAAGACAGGCTCACACGCTTATTAAGAGACTAACCTTGGTATGAGGGAGGGAGTTAGGGGAATCTTATCAAGTAGACATAGAGCGCTGACGGCATTAAACTAGGATGCTACTTAGTGTCTTTGCTAACTGTGCTGCATTGTGCAAGTTAACTAAAGCAAGAAGCCTTGGGCCCCTTACCAAGGTCAGTCTCCTAATAAGAACGTGAGTGTGAGTGTGGCGACCACCAGCAGGTCAGCTTGCTCTACCGTGTACAAATGTCCTTGTTCCATGCTTTTCCAGCTCACTTTTTGTGGAGGTCAAAGAGCTGTTCTTAGCAGCTGTGCGCAGCAACCCCTCAACTGTTGATCCTGATGTTCAGTGTGGCCTGGGTGTCCTTTTCAACCTTAGTGGCGAATACGAGAGGGCTGTGGATTGCTTCAGTGCCACACTTAGTGTGCACCCCAATGTAAGAAAGGGCAGAGTGGGGGTGCTGGAGGTACCTGGAGGTTTATGGGTGGAGATGCTGTTTATATGAGAGGCACATCTTTTGAAGTGGAAGAGTAAGGCAGATACGTTGGTTAGGGAGGGTTGGCTTGGAGCTTAAAAAGAACCGGTTTGTCTCAGCCGTTTATCTCTGTCCCCTCCTCCAGGACCATCTTCTCTGGAACAAGCTTGGTGCCACCCTGGCCAATGGGAATCGGAGTGAGGAAGCTGTGGCTGCATATCGGCGGGCACTGGAGCTCCAGCCAGGATATATCCGCTCTCGATACAACTTGGGCATCAGCTGCATCAACTTAGGTGCCCACCGGTGAGCATAGGATGGGCAGATCTGCTGTGACCCACGAGTGTGTGTATGTGTGTCCGAGAGAGACCGCAGCAGGTTACTAGGGCAGCGCTGTGCTGTCTGCAGCCTTCCCATGGCATAGGTAAAGAGAGATTGTGTGAAATCTGCCCTGAGAACAAAGTGTCAGGCAGATCCACTTGGAGTAGGGGCTATCTGGACTTCAGTTTCTGTTAAGAGGGAAAAGGGGGAACTCGGGGCTGGGGGCTTGGAGTTGGGGAAAGATCTGATGAAGAGGGTGAAACTGTTTTGGAGGGGAAGAAGTAGCAGTTTAGAAGCAAACGGGGAGGGGAGTTTGAGATGTACCATCTTCTCCAATAAGCGTGTGTATGTTCTCATGTTGACAGTGAGGCTGTGGAGCACTTCTTAGAGGCTTTGCACATGCAGCAGAAGAGCCGAGGTCCACGGGGGCAGCAAGGCGCTATGTCTGACAACATCTGGAGCACTCTTCGCATGGCCCTCTCCATGCTGGGGCAGAGTGACCTGTACAGGGCAGCTGATGCCCATGATCTTCCCACACTGCTTCAGGCATTTGGCCTCCAGCAGTGACGCTGGGATGGGCTCCCCTGTGAGTGCAGGTTTGGCCCAGCCCAGCAGTGACCTTCCCTAGACAGAAAATGTTCACTAGGGTTCACACACACCTTTGCTCTGGTAGGGCAGACCAATGGCAGCCGTTTCTTGAAGGACCTCCTGCTGAAGCGTGGAACTTCCCCTACCTGTCTGTTGTGGCCTGAGCATCTCTGAGCAGTTCACACTATCATATCCGTGGCTGACTGGCACTCTGCTAAGCAGATGATCAAAGTGGGAAAACAGCAAGTCTTGCCGGAGTGCATCTGAAGTAGTAAACCAGCGTGGCTTTGAGACATTACGATAGCCATTCTGCAGAGACTGCCTGCTGGACATGTCTTGAAGGCTGGTTGCTTTGGTGGGGTGGGATTGCCATTTGGTGAAACATTGAAACATTCTGGGTTTTCAGTATGCTTCCCCCATGTATGTGCTTGCATGTGTGTATATGTGGGTTGCTAGAAAAAGCTGAGGAGAGCAGTTCCCTTTTCTGGGTAATAGTAAATTCATGGTACAACCAGATGCTAATGTCTCAGTGTCTTCATGGGCCTTTTGAGAGCAGTGTGTTGTACTTGTGCTAGGGACGTGGGTGGAGGCCCTTAGCCTGTAGGGTTAAGAAGAGATCCTAGCTCTCAGACGTGAGGCAATGCAACAGGAACAAAAGCCTAAATGTAATCTCCCAGAATATAGTGAGGAAAGGGTCAAGTCTTAATTTTTCACTTGATCGTCTGTCATTGTTTTTCCTTTGTGCAGAAGTTCTCCATCTTGTCTGTACTGAATCTTGTTGATTATAAATATCTGTATATGATTCTGTTGGGGAAAATGTTTTTAATTGTAAAATATTTTGTATAATAGAGCGGGGGGAGAATTAAAATTGCCAAAATTACATCTTTCTCTGTGCCTCTGTTGAAGCTGTGTGCAATGGGTAGTGTAGATCTCTGAGGGTACAAGCCCACTGGAATGCAAAACACAGATGTGCATCTTTGTCTCCCATTTCAACTCAGGTTCTGCTTTATTGATAGCTCATGCAAATGAAGCTTAAAGGGACCTCGTTTTGCTGTAGCCAGAGGCTTCATTTCTGTGAGCCTGCAAAAGAGCTTCACTGTACCAAAAGCTCTGTTTTCCTGCTTAGGCTTAGGGGTCAGTGAAGCACCTTTTTTCTTTTTCTTGTTACCTGCTGTGAGGGAAGCTGTTACTTTTATCACTTCTTGGAGGAACCTGACTGCTGCAGTAGTCAAGACCAGGAGCGCTTATCCTTCCTTTTCCACCAGGCACCTCTTTCTTCGTACTTCTGCGCTACAGGCTTGTTTCTCGTGCTATATCCTCTGCAATAACAATGAGGAGCAGAGTGTGTGTGGAGGGAGCAGTTCTTACTGTATGTTTTCAGATCCCCTAGGTTCCCTTGTCTCTCATCCGGCACTGTGGCACCGAACATGCACGCGCTGTGTTGAAATTGCTCTAATGCATGTGAAACAATTTGCTGCTTGTGCCATCTGAAAGAAAGGAAAATGCTGCTTCTGCTTCCAACTCACACACCTAGCTCTTCTTGTGGTCAAACATGTGCCTTTTGCTTTTTACTTATTTCTATCCTTCTTTGGTCAGTGGAAAAAGTCAGTGCCTATGGTACTTATAACCTGCTGTTCACGTTTTGCATTTTTTCCCCTATGTTCCTCTCTATTCACACTCTCACTGCTTTACCTTCTCTTTTTGTCAGCCAAGTGCCATTAATGCTTTTCTCCTTCATTCCTTAATTGTCAATTTCCCTCTATTTTGCTCTCTTAACCTTGTGTTTGGTGTCCTTCGCTATCCCATCCCCTACTGCCTCTGCAGCTAGTCACTGTCAGCATTTGTTCTTTTTCTGTGTAAATTGTTCCCACTTCCTACCATCCTTCCCACCTTAAATAATCTCCACAGTATCTGCGCTACCTTTGCTAAGGTCAAATCTTCACCAAGACGCTAGTCTGTCTTTCTCCCAGGGCTGAGTATCACAGAATCACAAAATCGTCTAGGTTGGAAGAGACCTCCAAGGTCACCTAGTCCAACCTCTGACCTAACACTAACAAGTCCTCCACTAAACCATATCACTAAGCTCTACATCTAAACATCTCTTAAAGACCTCCAGGGATGGCGACTCAACCACCTCCCTGGGCAGTCCATTCCAATGCCTAACAACCCTTTCGGTAAAGAAGTTCTTCCTAACATCCAACCTAAACCTCCCCTGGCGCAACTTTAGCCCATTCCCCCTTGTCCTGTCACCAGGCACGTGGGAGAATAGACCAATCCCCACCTCGCTACAGCCTCCTTTAAGGTACCTATAGAGAGCAATGAGGTCACCCCTGAGCCTCCTCTTCTCCATGCTAAACAACCCCAGCTCCCTCAGCCGCTCCTCGTAAGACTTGTTCTCCAGACCCCTCACCAGCTTCGTTGCCCTTCTCTGGACTCTCTCGAGCACCTCCACGTCCTTCTTGTAGCGAGGGGCCCAAAACTGAACACAGTACTCGAGGTGCGGCCTCACCAGAGCAGAGTACAGGGGGACAATCACCTCCCTAGACCTGCTGGCTGCACTGCTTCTTATACAAGCCAGGATGCTGTTGGCCCTCTTGGCCACCTGAGCACACTGCTGGATCATATTCAGCTGACTATCAACCAGTACTCCCAGGTCCTTCTCTGCCAGGCAGCTTTCCAACCACTCATCTCCCAGCCTGTAGCGCTGCTTGGGGTTGTTGCGCCCCAGGTGCAGGACCCGGCACTTGGCCTTGTTGAACTTCATGCAGTTGGCCTGAGCCCATCGATCCAGCCTATCCAGATCCTCCTGCAGAGCCTTCCTACCCTCGAGCAGATCGACACATGCACCTAACTTGGTGTCATCTGCAAACTTACTGAGGGTGCAGTCAATCCCCTCATCCAGGTCATCGATAAAAATATTAAAGGGGACTGGCCCCAGTACTGAGCCCTGGGGGACTCCACTAGTGACCCGCCTCCAACTGGATTTGACTCCAGTAAAGGTTAAGCTGCCTCTCTCCAGACCATGCCTAACCTTGTCCTGTTAAGAACTGTAAAAATTCTCTTTGGAAATAGATTATTAGTGCTGAGAAGAGCAGCTGAATGGTATCTACGTTCTGGTAACAGTTTACACCTTTTGCCTGCTTTCTGCAACACTGCATCTCTGACCACCTTCAAACCAGATTTGCAATGGGGCTCTAAGTGGCTTGATGGGTGGGAGGGAACATGACCTAGTTTGCATTTTCATCCAAATCCACATCTTCTGTTGCTAAGCCCTGCTGTCCAGTGGAGGTGTGTAGCAGGCACTGAGTATTTTAGGTTAGCAGAAAGATAAGGTAGTGAGGAACCTTCAGAGGTCTGTAATCAACTGCTCACAGTAGGCCTCATGTGAATGCTAGATCAGGGTGGCTGAGGGCCTTAAATGATTGTGCTCTGCAATTTCCATCTTTATTTTTTGTACTTCTTCTAACAGATGAAACAGTTGTAGGGCCTGTCACCACCAAAAGCACATCAGCAATTCAAGCAGGATCTTAGTTCTTTACCAATTACACGGGCATCACAGGACACAAACCAGGTCTTTCATAGGGCACTAGGCATATACTCAAAAGGTGGTTCGATACGTGTCATTTCACCTTCTTGCTGTGTTTCTTCTGTATTTCTTCCCTCAGCATTTTATTTATTTGCTTCCTAAGGCCCCAAGAAGTCGTAGAATCTCCTGCCTCTTGGCGTTGGCCTTCCTGAACACCCAACTGAGGAGGTACCAGCTAATGAAAATTTGTTCTGTGAGATCCCTCATACCTCTAGCTGCAGTGCTCTATTAGCTTCCATACTGCTGGGGGGTGTGTTGCCATTATATATATTTACTGCCATCATATACTTTCCCTTTTCTTGAGCTGCTGATCATTGTTATGATCCTGGGTTTTCTTGAGTTTCAGCACTCTGATCTCTTGTTTTGGGTACCAGGCTCCTCTTGCTTTTGCCTGTTTGTGCTGTGTTTTTTCAGTTCTGGAGGGACTGGAGCCATCCTTCTCTAGAAGAATGAATGCTCTAGGATTAGTAGTCTGAGGTAGGAGTCATGGAAAGAGCTTAAGGGCAAGCGTATAGTGGATACTATTGCATTCTCCAGGAACGTGTGCTTAAAGGCTACCTGATCTAGAAGTTGCATACTTCTGATGTATGTTTAACAGCCTTTGGAGAATTTATTCTGTCTTTTCAGGTTTTAAACCAGCGGGTGATTTTGGTCTCTCCAAAGCACTGTGCGTGCCCAGGAGAACTGTATTTAGATATGCAAAGTATTTTATTTTGTTTTAAGACTGTTACCTCTTGTGGTCCCCTACTTCTAGTACTGTATGATAGGGCAAATAATTGGTCTTGGGGTCAACCTCCTGTAGTTTTATTGATCTTTCACTCCCTTCTTTAGTGTCTCCTTTCTAAATAGGATGGTGCTAGTACAGCCCATTTCTCTCCAGGGGGAGCCCTTTCCCTAGCTCTGTACCCTGTGCTTCTGTATCTTTTCACTTTTACGGTATTATTTCTAATATCCTACATGCCGTAACTTGCTTCAAGGGCTCAGAACACAAACACCATGCCTCTTTCTTCTCTGAGTCAGACTCAGATCCTCAAAAATCTTTTGGCAGGCAAGTTTGTTGCTGTGGAAGAACAGAAAGCAGAGCAGTACTCCCCACCTGCAGCAAAAGAGACAGGCCAGCAAGACAGGACACTTTGTCACAGCAGCCTTTGGCAGCTTCTCCATATCTCTTGTTTACCTAGGCATGTGTTTCACTGCTCTCACAAAAGATAAAGAGAGAACCTTTTGCCCATCACCATTTTGCCTAATGTAGCAAAACTTTGGTATTTTCTGATGCACAACCTGATGTGGGAAGAACCTGTGGGAAGAATCTTTGGGAGGAACAAAATGCTGGATGCCTTTTCTGAATGCAAGACTTTTGTGAACAGGAGAGTCTTTCTTAGCCAAATGTGCTCTGTGGCTTGTTTCCTGGCATTGAGCATCAGATTAGCCTAAGCCTTCATGTTTGTGGATTCCAGGTTAGCAACCATGCTATGGAAACCCAGTTGAACATTTAATAAATGCAGGGACAGAAAGCAACCTTGTTTTCTGACATTTTGAACTAAAGCAATTATTTAGAGAAGGTATTGCCTTTTCCTTTATCTGTGAAGGGAACATTCTGGGAAGGAAATAACTAGAAAAGCTCTTCCCTTTCCTTGCTGTCTTCTGTATCACGTCCAGTGGAACTTATAAGGCTTTTGTCAGTCTGTATTTGCTTTGCCTCTTTACTATGCATCTTTTGTGGAGCTTACTCCCCATGCAGTGAGTGGATATTTGAAGCCCCCATTCAATAGGGTGTTATTGTCCCTCCTCCAGTCTTTGCTGTAAAAGTAGTGTTTTTCGGTCCACTTTACTGAGCACTGGCAAAGGGGGAATACAGCAAACACAGTAGCAAACAGGAAGGAAAAAAAAAAAAAAGAGGGGTCTGTATAAGATACAAGGCAAAAAAAGAAGGTGTCTTTTTCCTCAGGAGTTTAGCAGCGAATGTAGATTTGTCTTTTGTTGGGGGAGCTGGAGTTCTGTGGTCCAGTCATACGTTGCATTTTCAGGGATTTTTTTTAAATTTCATTTTTGAGAAAGGAGTCTGAGGCAAAAGTGTGAAGGAAACTTTTTGGTGAAGAATTACCTGACTGCTACTAACAAGCGTGAAAAAAAGAAGAACAAAACAAGCCCCCAAAAAACCCACTGTCCTGGTGCCTTGAGTCCATGACTACCAGGCAAAGTAGCAAATGGGAAATAGGGAGATGTAGTTCACGTGTGATTTCCACCCTCCCGCTGCCACGTACCACTGCCTATTTTAAAGTAAGGAATAAGAAAAGATGAATAATTACTGAGACAAAAACTAAAGTATCCATTGTGACAGAGAAGGTAGGTGTTTTAACCTCCTTACTGAAATAGTGTGGGGTTGAAGCACTTGATGAAGTGAGGAGGGGCTGAGGAAGCTGGATTTATTCAGCGTGGAATTAGAAAGGTTGGAGGACTGGAGGGTCTAATTGATGTCTGTCACTACCTAAAAGGAGATTTTAGGCAGCAAGACTCTTTTCAGAGGTATACAACAAAAAGACAGGAGGCAATAGAGGTGATAGAAACAGGTTGTGCAAGGAGAAATTCTGACAGGACATTGAGGAAAAAAATGTTTTTCTGAAGGTGGTATAGCACTGGCATAAGTGCCCAGAGGGGATGGGTGATTTCTGTCCTTTGGAGAAGTCCAGAAACCACCTCAAACAGGTTCTTCACTGCTGTGAGGTTTTACTGATCACGTCACCACCTTGCTTAAGTCCTGGGGTAGGACCTGCCAGTGCAATAACCTCAACATCAGTCTCTAAAGTGATAAGCCAGTAGAGTTTCCTCTGGAATTTCATTCTATGCAAAAGCAGTCAGCCTTTGTTTCCTGACCTTGCTCTTATTCAATGAGTAGTGTTTGACTATTTTAATGTGCTTTAAAATCTACAGATGGAAAAGCAGTGTGCCAGCATGCTGCAGTATTTTTCAGATGGAATAATCGTGACTCAGGGAAGAAGATCCCTTCTGCCGGAGGTACCTGCATTGTGAGTGAAATGCAGCACAGCTTCTACTATGGGGTCCGTGGCTGGGTCCTTTAAAAGCATTTTACTCTTCTGTTGGAGTAGAACCAGATTTATGGTGAAGTCTTTCACCACAGGGCATGGGCATATCTTACTAGGCTTGACCTGACTGAGATGGATTTTGGTGAAAGCTGTATTTGGCTTTCCAAGTGTCTTCATCACTGACTTTAAGGCTGTTATTTCTTATGACTTTATGTATATTGTGGTATTGGACAGTCTTTTTTGCAGGCTCTGTGACTGAAACGAATTTACAATTAGACTTCTTTAAAAGAAAACCAGACAACCAGCGGACAGGCTGTGGAGACATACCTGAAAATGTGAACCAGCTATGCTCTGATGCTAGCAGGCAAATGGAAAGAATCATGTAATTAATACCTTAAAATCACTTGCTTTTCAGTGCAATACTTAGTTAAAAGGTAGCATCTCTCAGCTATGGTTACGTACTGTTTGGCTGCTTGTTTTTAAAACAGTGTATGGGTTGGATGAAGTAGAAAAATATTGGGGTTGTTAATGGTCGATTGGTGTTGTCTTTTGTCTATAGTGCTAAATCTAGATAATTTGGGCTGATGGTTACGTCTGGACCACTTTCAAGCTGTATGTGTGAAACTCCCCCATTCTACTCTATTCATCAGCAGAGATGACTGATCCAGAAACATTTTTGAGTTAAGCAAGGATCAGTATTGGTCAGTCTTGTGTCTTCTGCTTATTTTTGGTCATTGTATTTTAATTTTTACTTCTGTTTTCTTCTTTTTTAATATATATATTTAATTATTTTATTTTAACCAAGATCTGTCTGTGGGCTTTCCTTAGCAATGTCTAGTGGGACGGGGAAGGAAGAGTGGGTCTGGAGGTGGAAGAAGCTTAATCCAATTTTTCTACCGTTTTTCCTTTTCCAGCACTGTGAAGTGGGTGCATGTGTGCCATCCACAGCTTAGTGTTAAATTATTTTTTCACCCCTCAGTCCAGAAGAAAATGGATTCCAGCAGTGCAATGAAGATGAAGGCAACCACAGAGGAAAAAAAAGTAAAGAAATGCTTGAGTGTTGATGTATTTGTAAATGACTCTCTGGGAGAAAAAAAAAATGCACTTTTAAAAAATAAACTCAGTATAAGGCTTAATAAAAATAAAGTTTTATGAAAAATATAAAAATCCTTTAGTTATTTTTGTATAAATATTTATTTATAAATATTTATTCATATTTAATAATCAATCTCCAACTCTTAGCTTCCCTTGTGGTACTCTGCTACATTCAGTGACTTTTACTTCCTTGTGCACAAAGCACAGTGTAAATGAGATAAGCGACTTGAAAATCCATTTTGTTTTTATCCTCATAGCACTGGAAAATATGGCCATTGAAACAAAGACCTCCTTTATTTATGAGCTTGTGAGTGTGTACACAGAGATCCTTTGCCAAGCTTTTGTGTCAACACATTTCATATGTAGTACCTTTTGATTTTCCTCAGTGCCACAAGAAGCCCCACTGCCAGCTTTGGTGCCCTGCAAAGAGAATGTGGGAGACCTTGGAGCTCACTGTTGCCTGCATCACTCAATAAACAACATACTGGCACGCGAGCAAGAATATCTATGTTTTTTATGACAGCATAAATTCCTCCTAGTCTGGGCCGTTTCAGTCCTTTTTGTTCTGAACTTTCCTCCCTTCTGAGTGCTCATTCTCCCTTCTCTTTCCGCATGGTGGGCACGGTGGCTCAGGCTGCAAAACCGCTCTTTTTGCTTGGGAAGTTTTCTACCAGATCAGCATCCTGAAACTTGCTCATTGCATAAAGAAATGAGCATTACGTTCTGCACAAGAAAAAGTGAAAATGCCCTCTAAATAATTAGTAGTTACAGCAGTACCTGAAACACAGCTGTTGATTTTGATGCTAGTAGCTGGGATGGAGTTTGCCTGCTAAAGGATGAGTGATCTTTTTTTATAGATAAATATAAATTAGGTCAATAATTTTTCAATGGACATAACTCCAAATGGTTGAAAATATTTTGTGTTCTAACTTTTCTCTTGTACAAAGGAGTTGAAAAATAAGTCAGGAACTTGGTTGGTAAGTCACTTCCATTTCAGGTAACCCAATATCGTGCAGCTACCCAGTTAGTGGAAATTTTACATTGAGTTTGTTGACTAAAATGGAAGTATTGAAGTGCTGTTCTGTGATGTTGGAATGTTTGGGTGGTTTGGCAGGGTTGTTTTGTGTTACTGATGAAGTAATACTTTGAGCTGTAATAACAGCGATGTGACAGCAGTGTAACAGAGTTATGACGCAAGTTTGACAGCAGTGATTTTTGGAGCCAAATATAATATTAGTCTACATTCTTCAAAATACTTTAGAAATTAGAAGTTATATATGTTTCGTAAAATAAGGTCTAAAAAACGTGGTCTTTAGATCTTTCTTTGGATTGATGCCTCTGGAAGTTGGGGCATCCTGCTTCTCTTGCATGGTATTAAAATCAGCAGCTGCTCCACTTTTGTCAGCAAAGAATGCTGGTTCAGCATCTTGATTTTTGGCTCAAGTAAATTTTTGGCTTGTGCTCATTCAAAAATGAACCTATCAGTGATAATAAATGTATGTATTTGGATATACCTAATCTCAGTCTTGTCTGGCAGTGATTGGAGCCCTTGGTTCTTCTTTGTTGTCTTAAACTCTCATGGACCGAAGTCTTGGTGCTAATCTGACCAGTGACCAAGAACAGGCGAGGCCTGGAACAGAAGCAGTAGGCAGAATTGAGAACCAGGATGTAGTGCCCTGGCAGGGACTTCTGTCTGTCTTCATCCAAACTGAGGAACTGTCTGTGTATGTCCCCTCGGTGTCTGACAGTATGCGTGAGAGCTTGCAGTGGGTCCATTTTATCAGCTGGTGATGAGCTGCTGGGGACAATTACACGGCTGCAGCACTGAGGGGTGAGGAAGGAGGGGCACTTCACGGCCTGCAAGGAAGCGGCTAGTGCCCGTTTCCCACTGAGCCTGCCCCGCATTCCTGGTGTAGCTGTTCTGGGCAATGGGGGGTGAGGGAAATCCTCAGGGGCAGCGTAGCCAATCTTGATGCTCTCAAGTAACCAGCACATGATCTCATAGAGGGTCTGTCCAACCTGTACTCTTGGCAGGTGAGGTGGGAGCCCTCATGGCTGCCTTTCATGTCTTCAGGTGAGTCCGGAGGGGCCTGTCCAACCTGACCCCTGGGAAAACATCTGGGAGCAATCTGTGGCTGTTGTGCTTCAGTTGGCCTTGTCTGGGGGAGAAGTAACAAGGCAGAGTGTTTTGGAAAGGAAAGGGAGGCTACACATTTGCTGAGAAAGGAGGACTAGTGTCTGTGCGTAGAGGAGTGCTGAGGTGCAGTGAAGGATGACAGCAGGTCAGGTCCCTGGACTTTGTCTAGCACTTTCTTGAGAACCTAGTTAAGGAGAAATGGGGAGGTGAGCGCAGAAATCATCAAAGGAATTGATATGTGTACTTAGATAGAACTGAGCATCCAGGATGTTGATTTTAGGCTTGCAGAGCTCCAGGTTTAGTTCTTGTACCTGCAGTTTCTAAATAAAGCTGGTTTGCTGCTGGAGGAGCTGACCTTCTTTTTCTCCAGCTGCTGAAGGTCAGATCCCAGTGCAGAGGAGTTCTCATCTCAGAGTGCACCAGTAAGATGTGATGCTGGCATGCTTTTATGTTCAGACCCACTTAACAAGTGCAAATTAGCTAAAACCAACCCAGCTCCAGGGGCAGGCTGGTTCCCTTCTAGCTGAGAATGGAACAAGTAATGTTGCTACACAGTAGCATAAAACATATGACGTAAAACTCAGTGCAAAGTGGCATAGGAGAGGAAGGTTGATATAGTTTTAAAATGAAATGACTGTTTTTATGTGGTCCTATTGCTACAGCTGCAGAAGCACCCAAATAAATTTCTCCCAGTTTTTGTGTGAGTGCTACTTGTGATGACATGGAGCATAAAAGACGCTGGTATCACGTCTCCAGGATTCTTAAGTTAGTGACCCTTAGTTTTGGATGCATCTTCTGTATGCTTTTGAAGCTGACAGTGATATTCTTTTCATTCTGTCCACCTCTGTCAGTCACTAGGACTTACCCTTTTTTGTCTCCTTTCATAGCTGTTTTATGGCTCCACCCGTTCTTTATCTTCCCACAATGTCTTGATGCTGTAGATCATCCTTTTATTTAGTCTTGGTGGAGGCCATCCCTTTGTTTTAGGTTGTCCCTTCTTTGTTCCGTCTTCTAATCTGAATTTCCTGAGAAGCTGCATGTTGACGTGCTTGATGACATTGATCTAGGTGCCGCTAATACCTGCCACACTTACAGTAAAACTCCTGCTATTCATTTCTTTTGGTACTTCTACTCAGAGACCAACCCCTTCATTCTCCACTCAGGTCAATCTTAATGTTTCCATTACAAATGTCTGTGAAAGGAAAACTGAAGGAATTTAGCTTCTTTCAAATCCAGTTCCTGGCATTTTGACTTCTTCTTCCAGTAAGTCCACATCCTCCTCACAAAGTTAAAATCTCAAGCTTCCTTTCTGCTACTGTGAATTACTGTACCTTAGTAATCTTAAGTACTGTCCCTCGTTATTTAATCCCCTGCACCATCTAAATTTTCTAGACGTGGACTCCATGACTGGCCTTGATCACTTTTGGTTCCCACTCAAACTGTAGTTCTATTAAAATTGGGCACTTGAGAGGGTGCTAGGATGATTTTCTTGCTGTCTGAGCCTTGGAGTAGATTCTCAGATCCTCTTTTGAGTATCTTGCTGAAAGTGTTGGCACATCTCAATTTGTATTTGCTGATGGTGGAGATTTTCCTGGTTCTGTGATACTTTTCATATAAAATACTTCTTGATTTCAAAGAGGAATAAAGCTAACCAAAAGTTCCTTTCCTGTTTACAAGTAATTTTTGTGCAGTTGCATTCAGAATGGAAAATACAGAAGGTGACCTTTATTTTTTAAATAGAAGGTATCCTAACAGGAAATACCACATCTCAACTGCTCTGAAATCCCTGAACCATACAGCCATCCTGCCAGGGGTGATAATGAGCCACAGGTGGAGAGGAAAGGGGGTGAACTCCTTTCATGAGTGTCATTCAGGCTGTACTGAGCAGGATTGGCCAAAGACTGGCCAGTTGGATCCTCCATTGGCCTGGTAACTTTCTGGAACAGTAGAAAATTACTTCCCACCTCTAACCCCTGTTTTTTGATTGGGGATTTTTTTTTATTTTTTATTTTTTTAAATGAAGTACTATTGAGTTAAACTTATGGAGAAGCCCAACAAATGCCCAAACCCCCTGCTCTTTGGCATGAAATAAAAGTGGCAGGAAAGGAGGGGGAGGGTGGGTAGAGTGGAGTGGGAACTTCCACTTTCCAGCAGCAACGAGTTCAGCAGGGAGAGATCATTGCAGCACAAGAAATGGTGCAATTTGGCAACACAGTAAAGCTGATTGCACAGATAGCATCTGTTAGAAACTGAGGTCTTGCTGCTTTCCTCCAAAGCCCAGAATGTACATTTCTATTGCTCTGCTTTCAACCTTTCAATTGCAGAATAGCAAAGGAATGAACCATGTGGAAAACCAAAACCAAACCAAAACAAAAAAACCACACAAAACAACAACAACAACAAATAAACCAAAACAAACAACAACAACACCAACAACAAAACACAGCCAAATCTACCAAACAAATAAAACCCCACATTTTTGTGCTACCTTAGATCTGTGAGTTTGGCACACCATTGGCTCAGAGAAGCAGTAACTAAAGAGATGCAGCAGGAGGGTTTGGGTGAAGCTAGTGGCCCTCTTCTTTTGGTGGAGGTGAACTCTCTCCCTGCCTCAGCTCCCTGTTTTCTCCAGTAACGTCCTACCTGGCAGTAGGGGTCACTTAAACATCATCCTAAATCTTTCAGTGAAGCTAAACATTTGCTCATTTGCTTTTACCACTATTGCAGAGGGTTTTTTTTGTTTTTTGTTTTTTTGTTTTTAACTATTTTATATATATATAAATATATATATTTACACCATCATTGTAATTTATCCGTCTATTGCTTGATTTCAAAATTCTGAGATGGATGTTTCTGGAAAAACAGTCTTCTGTTTTTCACTGCTATGGATATTTGCAAGATCTGGATTGCTCTTGAACTAGCAAAGATCTCCTTTTTTCCTTCCACAGTAGCATAGCTTGTCAGCACGCTAACCAATTAACATATGTGAGAACATGTTTCAGAGTAAAACTGCAATTCAGAAAATAGTTAAAAATGTTCCTACTGCAGCTCTGCCAGAGCTGCCTCCTTCTGCTTTACTAGCTCTGCGTCCCTGTGACTTCTCAAATGGCTACGTAGAAGGGTAGGTGGAAAGTGAGTTTAAAGCAAGCTATTCAATTGCCACCTCTGTCACCTGAATATTGTCAGCGAATATAGGGACTCCAAGTGCGTAATAATGCAAGTCCAAGGTAGGACAGGTCAGAGGGAAGCTTTTTTTAAACTATGATTGTAGTGAAAGCACATTCAGACAGCAACTCCCCCTATACCCCTGTTCTTTGCCAAGTGACTGCAGAGACCTGACTATACTGTTTCAAAGAAAAGGAAGAGGTAAGGAAAAAAATCATTCTAATGCTAACAAAGCTACCTCTACATCCTCGGGATGGATGGACTCCAGACAATAACTTACATGTTAACAAGGCAATATATCCATGCATGGGGGAGACGGCAGTTAACAAGCTACTTGAGGAGTTCACAATTGTAACAATATGGAGATGGCTCTCGGTGGAGCCTGTAAGAGTGGCACATCCAGTATGATCTTAGCTGAGAAGTGGGGATTGGGAACAATCACAGACTGCTAGATTTTAATCAAAAAGAATGCTATTTTAGTTATTGCAAACTTCTTAGCAAGACCTCTAATATCTTAAATAGTAATATTTTTGCTATCAACATATGTCACATGGAAACCCTTTGGAAGACTAACGTGTATTAGATGCACTTCATAAGTAAGCAAAAATGTAAAATGCAGCAAGAAAAAATTTCTACAGTCTATCCATCACAAAATGTTTGATGTGCTTTTATTACTGTGGTCTGGTTGACTTCTAGAGAGTAAAGAAAAACAAGAATCAAGAGACTAAATTTTATCAAGGTGGTTGCTGTTCAATGGCCTTTTGAACCAGAGCAGGAAGTAGAAATAGAAAAACAAAAAAGTTTCACTAGGTTTAACAAGAATTCTGATCCTTGAGGGTGATATCAACTACTTCTCACTTCTGATGGGGTGTTTCGCAAGACTTCTGTGCGAGCTATAAATCTAGGTGAGCTGCGCCTTGTGAATGAACACACCAGACTGGAGGAAGTGCCAACAACTCTCCACATCTGAGAAGCTGGCATTGAGGTGAGATGCATGCTTTTTATGTGAAAACTTTAAATGGCTTCTTGGGTGGCTACCATGAAATGAAGTTGAAGAGGAAGAGATTTTAGTTTGGGATGAGAGCTACAACATGTATGTGTGGATCTGATGTCTGTCATTTACAGAAGCTTGATGCACCCTTCAGGTAATGAGAAGAACATTACAGGATAACCATACCTAGTAAAGGTATGGTTATACAACCAACAGCCAACTCCTATTTCTAAAATAATTCTCAAATGCAGTGTCAATCATGAATTGAAAGACTCGTTGTAAGAGACTAAGAAGCTAAAACAAAAGAATGTCTCAAAAACTCAGCAGAAAAGGGTGATACGGTCAGAAAAGAGGATCCTGCTAGGGCCAGATAGTGCTTTTCTAGGCCAACTTCCTTATCCTGGGTAACCTTCTGAGATATCTTTTGGTGTCCGTGGTTCTGGCAGTTGCAGTAGGAAAGGTATTAGCAATCTGCCACCCCAATTCCTCCCTCCCCTCAAGAAGATTGTGGGACACAGGCTGCACATAGTACCATACAAAGCAGGAACTGGAGGTGGGGACTAGCTGTAATTAGTATACAAAGTGGGAACTGGAGTTGGGTCCAGCTTATAAATAGTGCGACTCAGAAGGGCTTTGCGTGCACCCACCACCATCGCAGACAGAACAGGAACTGGACCAGAGACGTCGCTGGAACCCAGGGTGGTAATCTGGACCTTTCCTCTACCTCTATCTTTCTCTATCTTCCTCTCTCTCTCCTATGCTATGGGCTATTCAGCCCTTTGTGAAATAACAAGTTTTAAATAGCTCCCATTATAGATTACAAGGTTTAATCAATTTCTGCAAGAATAGCTTTTGCTATTTTATTAACTTTTGCTAAAAGCTAATAACACCAAACAATTGATTGAAAAGTTTTATGTCACTTTAATTTTCTCCAAGGGTAGCTTGAATGTTGGCAGTCTCCAAGAGGGTTTTCTAGGACAGCCCTCTCCAGGCCCCCACACTCATCACCAGTCCTTTATTTTATTTAATTACTTATTGAATAGGATATTCCAATAAGATACTAAACTTAGATGTCATTTGAACACACACGTAAACCAATAAACACAACTAACTAAGACCCAATAGATTCGATGCACATCTCATTTTACACTTAACTTTTTCTTTCAAATTCAAATTTCTACATCATACCCTCAGCCTTGTCCAGCAGTTGTTTTATTCATAGAATAAAATGAGAACTGTTAGCTAGAACTGTTTTAATTGTCCCATTCTTCTTTTTTCTGCTCCATTGTCTTCTGTCTTTCGTGGAAAGGCTTCTTACAAGTATTGTTTGCTTTCTATTTTCCTTTTCTGCAGGCTGTCATCTAACTTCTACAGTAACAAGTCCAAATTACGGAAGCACTGCTGAGATGGGGAAAATCATCATTTATGAGCATGCCAACTTCCAGGGGTACTCCAAAGAACTCACCAGAAACGTTGCCAATCTGAAAGATATAGATTGGAATGACTGCGTCTCCTCAGTGAAAGTGATTGGACAACCTTGGGTGGCTTATGAGCACATGAACTATACAGGCCAGTTACTGGTATTTGAGGAGGGAGAGCATAGCTTTGTTGGTAGAGAGATGAATGACAAAATCACTTCTCTGATGTTGATTACTGAAAATTTGCACAATCCACAGATCACTATCTATGAACATGACCAATATCAAGGGAAGAGCAGGGTGATAAGAGAAGCAACCAATTTGGCTAGGGGTCATGACAATGACATGGTGTCTTCTCACAAAGTCCAGCGAGGTGCCTGGCTCTTGTGTGAACATAGCGATGGAAGTGGTTTTCGCTACATTGCACGAGAGCATGAACACCTTCCAAGTTACAGAGCAATCAATTTCAATGACAAGCTTTCATTTCTGCGTCCCCTTCTCCCTGGAAGGCATTGTCACTGATGGATTGCAAATTCTGAAATCCTAAGGGTAGATGTAGCCCTAGCAAAAAGGATGGAACCTAGATCTCTCTGCTTTTTTTATTTCCCCTTATGCCATAGAAATACTGAATGGGAGAGCTCTCTTTTATGCTATGCTGCAGATGTGTATTTCTCAGTCCTGTCTTGCGCTGTTCTCCTTCCCAATGATGCCACTGAATGTAAGAACTATCATATTTAGTCCTATAAAAAAAAACCTCAATGATAAGAGACGTGCCAGGGGTGTGTAACCTATTAAACCTGTAACTAGCATTCCAAAGTACTAAACCATGTAATGTGAAAGTGTTGCATGTTGCTTCTGTTGCTATATGCATAAGCACATATATAGTGTATAACCAGAATTGCTGACTTTATATTCTTCTTTACAATACTCTTGCTTCCCAATGACCTCTGCAATTTTTTCTTCTATTCCATTTTGCGTTGTTACCAATAAAGAAGATATTGCAGGCAAGAATGGCTGTATTTTATGGATTGTTTGTGGTTTAACAGATAAATATTGCCCTTATGTGATGAGATTTCTGTGTATTAAGAGAATGGTTCACCCAGTCAGATCAACGAAAAAGATTTCAAAGTCTTCTGAAAGGTTTTATTTCCTTCCATTTTCATTTGTCAGTAACATTAGTCTCAGGCATGACTCAATGTGATGTCACTCAACGTGATCTTGTTAAGTCATCGTCTTATTTAAGATTAAGCTTTGTTAGAGCATTGCATTATATCAATAAATATATTGCTGCTTCTCTCCCATGAGAGAAGTATATAATTCCATTTGTGACATTCAACCAGACTTGAAGTCTTGGTGAGCATGCTGATATTGCTATCATCATGGCCAAACACAAACCTGGAAACTTTACTGAATTATCACAATATTGATTCTATCTTAAGGCACTGATCATAGTAACAATTTACTGTCTTATAATGCTCTCAAATATATAATCAAATGGAAATTTCTGATAAATTTGAATTGATTGGTTGACCGCAATAGGAAATCCCGAGGATTTTTAAACCCTTTTTATCTTGATATGAGGTGATGTTTATTTTGAAGTCACAGTGTTTCAATCAGAATGGAAAAACCTTTTCTTCCAAAGAAACCCTTTCTTCCAAAACATTATAATAATCTTGAGAAGTGCCGTGTGGTACATTCTACTTCTACCACAGGGCTGACTTAAATGCTAGATCAGGTAGCTAAGTGCCTTCTGGCGTACTGAGTAGTGATGTGGTTTATCACCACCAAAAACATGCAAGGAATCCCAACAGGCCCTCTTTGTTCTTTACCAATTCCATGAACATCACTGAACACAAAGGACATCTTTTGTTGGGTAAAGAGGCAAATAGGGCATGAAGATGCAAGCTACCAGAAGCAGAGAGATACAGGAGAAGGAATGCTGAAGAATCTGTAGTTCAGTGTTTTGCAAGCCACAAAACTGCCTGGAGGATGACCCATCTACTGTTCAGAGTTCCTTCAAGATTATGATCGTATTTTTACTCTTTACTTCCAAAGTGGCACACTAAAAACTACATGACAGAGTAACTTTCAAGATAATTTGCAATTAATTGCAAGATATGGGATCACATATTTCAGAAACTGTTTTGCCATATACTGGTTTACCTGGAGAATGCAGAGTTGCAGTACTGAAACATCACTGTTGAATGTCAGCTGCGCTCTCTGAGTCCTATTGTGGCAGTTGTGCAGCTCTGTATTGCAAAGTTTGTCTGTCTGAGTGCTGAACTCCTGTTTGCCACTCTGTTCTTGTATTTATAGCTAGAAGTAAAACCTACAGCGTGCAGTGCTATCTATCATCTGCTGGGCATTGTCCTATTTTAAAACAAACGTTGGCCACTTGTGGTCCTTTTCTAGGCTCATGTGGGTGGATGCAAATGTACAGTATACAAATACACACCTCCCTGGAGGTGTTCAAGACCAGGTTAGATGAGGCCCTGAGCAACCTGACCTAGTGGGTGGCAGGGCAGGGGAGTTGGAGCTAGATGATCTTTAATGTCCCTTCCAGCTGAAGCCGTTCTATGATTCCATGATTCTATGATCATTCAGGGTTCATGTGTGGTGGGACACTTCTTACTACTTTGGAGACAATTTCTGGGTTCCTTGCTTTATTCGCCACAGATCTTCTTTTGAAAGGACTCCAAAACTCAATTCAAAGAACACTGAGAATTGTATCTACTCTAGGCCAAAATAATTTGGACACTGAGAAATTTTCTGAGAAAGCCAACTGTACAAAAAGAAAAGAAATAGTTAAATCCCTTAAACACTTCCAGGGATGGGGCATCCACAGCTTCCCTGGGCAACCTGTTCCAGTGCCTCACCACCCCTCACACTTCTTCAGTGCCTCACTCTTCTTCAGCAGAAGAATTTCCTCCTAATCTCTAAACTAAATCTCCCCTCTTTTAGTTTAAAGCCATTACCCCCAGTCCTATCACTATACTCTTTGATGAATAGTCCCTCCCCAGCTTTCCTGTCCCCTTTAGGTATTGGAAAGCCACTATAAGGTTTCCCCTAGTCCCTCTTAAACTAGGCATAGTATAAATATAGAGTAAAAACAGGGATTCCAAAATAAACAATCATTTAAAAACGTTCATAGAGGGGATTATTACTTATCTGACTTGTGGAAAATGGACTCTACAATCAGTAAGACTGTAAAGTAGGTAAGTTTATTCAGCGCTGGGCAGCATAGGGGGTAGTCCCACCAAAGTCGTGCGCACCCGACGTGGCAATTTGCCATGGTTATATGCAGTAAAGAGTTACATATGCATTAAGTTTCACAATGTGCCTATACATATGCATAACCTGTCCCCGCTTCATATTAAAATTAGTTCCAAGGAGTCATTTCCATAAGCTCCTCCCATCTGCGCTTGCGCAGTGTCTCCTGGCGGTGGTCTCTGGGGGTCGTGGGGATGAAGATTGATGACTCTTCCTCGTCACCACAAGTTGACCTCTTGTCTTTGCACAGACTCAGTTGCTCCTTGGCTCTTGCCCATCCACAGGACCAGTTTCTGCCAGTTTCTTAAGACAGGCTCACACGCTTATTAAGAGACTAACCTTGGTATGAGGGAGGGAGTTAGGAGAATCTTATCAAGTAGAGATAGAGCGCTGATGGCATTAAACTAGGATGCTACTTAGTGTCTTTGCTAACTGTGCTGCATTGTGCAAGTTAACTAAAGCAAGAAGCCTTGGGCCCCTTACCAAGGTCAGTCTCCTAATAAGAGTGTGAGTGTGAGAGTGGCAACCACCACCAGGAGACACTGCGCAAGCGCAGATGGGAGGAGCTTATGGAAATGACTCCTTGGAACTAATTTTAATATGAAGCGGGGACAGGTTATGCATATATATAGGCGCATTGTGAAACTTCATGCATATGTAACTTTTTACTGCATATAACCATGGCAAATTGCCGCGCTGGGTGCGCACGACTTTGGTGGGACTACCCCCAGTGCTTCCCAGCGCTGAATAAACATATCTACTGTCCAATCTTAGTGATTGTGGAGTCCGTTTTCCGCAAGTCAGTTAAGGGGCCCAAGGCTTCTTGCTTTAATTAATTTGCACAATGCACAATAGTTAGCAGAGATATTAAGCAGCATCTACTAGTTTAATACTGTCAGCGCTCTATCTCTACTTGATAAGATTCTCCTAAATCCCTCTCTCATATCCACAGTAAAGTACAATATACATTTGAACAGAATTCTGAATAAGGAAAGCTTGTAACCTGTGTTATTCTAGAAAGAAATATCTAGAGAGAGATCAAACAGGATGCACATCACTAAGAAGTGATACAAAAATGTACATAGTACATTTAAGTATAGTACACATACATAGTACATAGTACGAAAAGTACACAATTCACCAGAATAATCCAGCATTTTGATAATAAAAAGTTAGGATGCACTGATGATTTATCACACATGAAGTGTAGTATGAAGGTTTACAACATGGTGTTTACCTAGCTAGCAGGTAGTGGCCATAGAATTCATTCATGTTCTGTTATTAGATGGTTCTTTTCCATTCTTGTTTTTCATTGGTTTTAGTGTTAAAACATTTGGGAGTTTTGCACATATACTGCATGAGAGTGGTGATCTCTTATCAGAAGAAGCTGTTGAGACATTTTCTTATCAGAGATGTTGAGACATCTTATCAGAGATGCTGAGATATATTCTTATCAGAAGAACCTATTGTGATATGTCTGCAAAAATATCTTTTTGAAATTCGTGGCTGAAATGTCTTTCCCCTAGTGGTTTATTACTAATGATTCTGACAGTTTGAGAAATCCCTTGCATGTGCCTAGCATGCATAGGTAAAAGACAGATGTGAAGAGTATAAAGTGATGCTCTTCCGCCAGGCAAATGCATTGTCACCTGGATCTTCATATATGTTATTCCGTAGACCAGCAGGCTCTCACCAGGAGTGAAGGAGATGTCTTGGATGATCTTACTAATATTTCTGTTACTAAAATAGTTCAGACATTTTAGTGAATGATTTCTTTAGCATAAAAAGTAACAATGGGCCAGAACAATGGAACACTCTCACTCTGTTTCTTGCAGATGCTTCTCACATCACTAAGAAGTGATACACAAATGGGGTGAACTTTTCTCTGCTTAATTAGAAATGTCTGCAGAGCAAGTTCAAACATGGTTGGCTGATCAGAATATAAAATTTAGGCTTAAGGTCATGTCTTCTCTAAACAGAAACAGCTTGATGATTAAGCATAGCCACTTATTTTGTATCAATGCAGCGTTATATTGCTGAACAAATATATCATTCTTTGAAAAACAATTCTCATAACTTAGTTCTTCCTGGAGCCAGTTGTTCATGTTGTCTCAGCTCATGTCTGGGCATGATGCATCAATGGGTTAAGACTCTTGACTGACTGGCAGAACACCAGATGACTATCTTTCAATTCATACATTTTAAAGTCAGAATTAGCATTCTTTGGGTTGAGTCACAGACTATAGATCCTTGTGGTGCTTTCCAACTCTGGATATTCTATGATTAATCATCCAAATTTCATTCATAAAATGCTACATAAAAGCTGAAATCCCTGCATTAAACACACACAGACACACACAAAATCCAAACCCTCCATAAATATATTCCTGTTTTCTTCAAAATTCTGTAACACATACATCACATTACTGTTCCTGCTTCATTGTTTCTTTTTTCTTACTTGCACCAGAAATTGTTGTTAGGCATATAGGAACTGCTTGCACAGCACCCTATCCTCAGATGACCCCAGAGAATTAATTAGCTCTCGGAAGTGAACATGCACAGAGCCTAAGGCAACATAAACTTTAATTTTCACCACAAGTTCTAAGTCAGCCTGAAGAGAAACTCCATAGAATTTCATCAGTTACATAAAATTTTGTCTATTAGATTATTCAGCCAAGAAGGATCCTGCCAAAGGACTTCAATTCCAGGTTAAAAATGGCATCCATGGTAACACTGACTGATTTGTTCTAACACAGGCACATTTGTTCAGAGGTGAACCTATGAACCAGTTTTGAAAATCTGATTGCAAAGAAAATACGGGATGGTGTAAAATCTTTTATATGTATTTACATGCAGGCAGTTATTATTTTCCATTAAACTGTAAAGTTATACATTTGAGGGCAAGCAGCAGCTTTTCAAATCCTGGCTAGAAGCTTTAGAGTCACACAAGCAATAAGACCAGCTAGTAATCAGTAACCCATAGCATGTGTCTCACAGTGGAATTAACTATGTGGCCCAAACTTTAGGCAGATGATCAACACCAGCTCATGTTCAATATCCTGTCCACCAGTAGGGCAGAATGAGAAAGAGACAACCCAGACACAACTAGAATCCCTTAATTTCTCTGTTAATTTCTCCATACACAAAATACTGTTAATCTTGGGGAAAAGTAACAACTTCACAGTGATAGTAAGAGCAAGAGCCATTGTCCAGAATGAGAATAAAAAAGAAACAGCTTGGGTAGAAAAGAGTAAAACAGAAGAATCCTTTGTTCAGAGACTACATGCAAGTTGGAATTTGGTGGTCAGACTGCTTTTCCATGTGCTTGGAGCACTCTCTGAGGAGTATAAATGGGGAAATGATTTATGCAATTGTGAGAGAGAAGTGGTTGAAATCATTATGAAAGCAAGGATGGCTGAGTGACCTCAATGTTGAATGAAGCACTTAAGTTAACATCAGAGGAATAACAGACTCGCTCTGCAACTTCATCCCCTAGCAATCAATGTGCAACCTTCTTATATTTTTCTTGGGTTAGCAGCAACCTGTTCTCCTAACTGGTGACCCTACAGTGAAATTTCACTCAAAAATTGTAATCACTGATGAGAGAAAAATTGATAAAGACAAACAAGAAACAGTGTCTAGCTGTTAAAGCTGAATTGCTTCACAATTAATTTTTCTATGCAGTCAAATATTAATAAATATACTGTATGCAAAAAGAACTGTGGTAACTTTTCAGGGGAGACAGAGAAATTTGTTATGAGCTGATGCACCTACTCTTTGATCTTTTCACATTTTCTTTCTCTGAAAAATAACTTTTTGAAATTCTGAAAACAAGGCTTGACCAGGAATTAAACTGTGGACAGTAGCTGTGATGTGTCCCAAGTGTATTTCTTACCCTAAATGGGTTGGAAAAATCCAAAGACATTTGTTTTGCAGGAACATTTGGCTGTTTTCCTTGAAAAGCTATGAAGAAAGAAGGAAAGAGAGAGAATCCCATAACAGACTAGCCAATAAGTCTGTAGTAATCACGCACATCTATAATGAGATAGGTAGCTGAAACCTTGGTTTACCTGTCAGGTACAAATACACGTGTGAATCAAATTTTTAGCTTAAAGGTGTAAGCAATCATGTGTTTACCATCAAGTATGTATTTCTCTCTAAGGAGAATCTCCATCCTTTACCTTATGTGGGGGGAAACTTAGTTAAAAAAGATGAGGAAAAGGCTGAGGTGCTTAATGCCTTCTTTGCCTCAGTCTTGAGCGGCAAGACCAGTTGTTCTCTGGATACCCAGTACCCTGAGCTGGTGGAAGGGGATGGGGAGCAGGATGTGGCCCTCACTATCCATGAGGAAATGGTTGGCGACCTGCTACAGCACTTGGATGTACGCAAGTCGATGGGGACGGATGGGATCCACCCGAGGGTACTGAGAGAACTGGCGGAGGAGCTGGCCAAGCCGCTTTCCATCATTTATTGGCAGTCCTGGCTATCAGGGGAGGTCCCAGTCGACTGGCGGCTAGCAAACGTGACACCCATCTACAAGAAGGGCCGGAGGGTAGACCTGGGGAACTATAGGCCTGTCAGTCTGACCTCAGTGCCAGGGAAACTCATGGAGCAGATTATCTTGAGGGTCATCACGCGGCACTTACAGGGCAAGCAGGCGATCAGGCCCAGTCAGCATGGCTTTATGAAAGGCAGGTCCTGCTTGATGAACCTGATCTCCTTCTACGACAAAGTGACACGCTTAGTGGATGAGGAAAAGGCTGTGGATGTGGTCTACCTTGACTTCAGTAAGGCTTTTGATATCGTTTCCCACAACATTCTCCTCAAGAAACTGGCTGCTCGTGGTTTGGATTGGCGTATGCTTCGTTGGGTTGAAAACTGGCTGGATAGCTGGGCCCAAAGAGTTGTGGTGAATGGATTCAAATCTGGTTGGAGGCCGGTCACTAGTGGAGTCCCCCAGGGCTCAGTACTGGGGCCGGTCCCCTTTAATATCTTTATCGATGATCTGGATGAGGGGATTTACTGCACCCTCAGTAAGTTTGCAGATGACACCAAGTTAGGTGCGTGTGTCGATCTGCTCGAGGGAAGGAAGGCTCTGCAGGAGGATCTGGATAGGCTGGACCGATGGGCTGAGGCCAACTGTTTGAAGTTCAACAAGGCCAAGTGCTGGGTCCTGCACCTGGGGCGCAACAACCCCAAGCAGAGCTGCAGGCTGGGAGATGAGTGGTTGGAAAGCTGCCTGGCAGAGAAGAACCTGGGAGTATTGGTTGATAGGCAGCTGAATATGAGCCAGCAGTGTGCTCAGGTGGCCAAGAAGGCCAACAGCATCGTGGCTTGTATAAGAAACAGTGTGGCCATCAGGACCAGGGAAGTGATTGTCCCCCTGTACTTGGCTCTGGTGAGGCCGCATCTTGAGTACCGTGTTCAGTTTTGGGCTCCTTGCTACAAGAAGGACATGGAGGTGCTCGAGCGAGTCCAGAGAAGGGTGACAAAGCGGGTGAGGGGTCTGGAGAACAAGTCTGATGAGGAGCGGCTGAGGGAGCTGGGTTTGTTCAGCCTGGAGAAGAGGAGGCTCAGGGGCAACCTTATCGCTCTCTACAGGTACCTTAAAGGAGGCTGTAGAGAGGTGGGGGTTGGTCTATTCTCCCACGTGCCTGGTGACAGGACGAGGGGGAATGGGCTAAAGTTGTGCCAGGGGAGGTTTAGGTTGGATGTTAGGAAGAACTTCTTTACTGAAAGTGTTGTTAGGCATTGGAATGGACTGCCCAGGGAGGTGGTTGAGTTGCCATCCCTGGAGGTCTTTAAGAGACGTTTAGATGTAGAGCTTAGTGATATGGTTTAGTGGAGGACTTCTTAGTGTTAGGTCAGAGGTTGGACTAGATGATCTTGGAGGTCTCTTCCAACCTAGACGATTCTGTGATTCTGTGATTCCCCAATGGAAAGTTTTCCTGGAGGAGATGCCATACAGTCAGTTGCTATCCTACTTTCCTCAGTTAAGTCCCAGACACACATTCACATTTAATAGCATCAAATTAAGGATATGCTTATCTCTGACCTAGTGCATAGTGTCAGGATACATTTATCTCTGACTTAGTGCATGCTAAGTTTTACAAGTGCATGCTAAGTTTTCCATGTAGCCATCTACCTTTTAGCAGTACCACCAGTAACTCTGGATTGAAAATCTTGTTGAGAAGATAATGGAAAAAAAAAAGGAAAAAATACTTGTGGAATGTGCTTTAGGTTCTCTGGCTTTAACTGGTGCTCTCTCTTTATGAAGGAACAAATACAGACAGCAATTCAGAGAGCTTCCACCTAGGCCAGCAGCATGCCACAAAATTGCCTTGGTTTCTGCATAATCCTGTCAAATTACTCAGCTGAATAAAGTCTCAACTTAGAAAGCTTCTGTCATATAAATTTTTGGCAATCTGCTGTCCAGTCCATCAATCAGTTCACCATGGCTGCAACTTGTAGCCAGATGGAAAATCTTTTAAAAGGTATTGGGCTTCCCTCTCATAAAGCAAGCTTTGTTTTTCTAAAGCTGTGGTTCCCACTCAAGTTTGTTAGCCATTCACTTCCAGAAGCAGGCTATTCCACTATTCCGGTGCTGGGATACTTGTGCTGTAATGTCAGACCCACTTACATGCAAGCCACTGTGCTTTATAAAGTTTTAAAATCAGGAAATGGCAGCAACCTTCAAATGCATCTCATGCAAGACTTCTGTTTCCCTAGACGGTCTAGATTTCTACAAAGTAGGGGCAGCACAGGTAGTGTTCATGCGAGATACCACTTGATACCATTATAGCCCCTCTACCTCATTCTTAATGAAGTTAACATTGTAGCTAACTGATAACTTGCATCAGTAAAAACAGCTTCTGTAAAACAGCTTTTGGAAAAGAACCATCTAATAACAGAACATGAATGTTCTTTAACCTGTTTTTCTCAGTAACTAGGAGTACTATATAAAACTAGAGGTCTGTAGTCTTACCATACATGAAGTATAAAGTACACAATTCACCAGAATAATCCAACATTTTAATAACAAAAAGTTAGGATGCACTGATGATTTATCACACATGAAGTGTAGTATGAAGGTTTACAACATGGTGTTTACCTAGCTAGCAGGTAGTGGCCATAGAATTCATTCATGTTCTGTTATTAGATGGTTCTTTTCCATTCTTTTCATTGGTTTTAGTGTTAAAACATTTGGGAGTTTTGCACATATACTGCATGAGAGTGGTGATCTCTTATCAGAAGAAGCTGTTGAGACATTTTCTTATCAGAGATGTTGAGACATCTTATCAGAGATGCTGAGATATATTCTTATCAGAAGAACCTATTGTGATATATCTGCAAAAATATCTTTTTGAAATTCGTGGCTGAAATGTCTTTCCCCTAGTGGTTTATTACTAATGATTCTGACAGTTTGAGAAATCCCTTGCATGTGCCTAGCATGCATAGGTAAAAGACAGATGTGAAGAGTATAAAGTGATGCTCTTCCGCCAGGCAAATGCATTGTCACCTGGATCTTCATATATGTTATTCCATAGACCAGCAGGCTCTCACCAGGAGTGAAGGAGATGTCTTGGATGATCTTACTAATATTTCTATTACTAAAATAGTTCAGACATTTTAGTGAATGATTTCTTTAGCATAAAAAGTAACAATGGGCCAGAACAATGGAACACTCTCACTCTGTTTCTTGCAGATGCTTCTTCTTCTCTCAGCATCCAGGATAATTACTCCGTTTTGGTTTGTACTTTCCTCCCACCACAGATCTCATTTTTATTTTTATTTTTTCTTTCATTCTTTGCTTCTTTCCCTAGGACACTTCTCCTTGTGCCTCTCACAAGGAGACTTGCAGCCCCTACATATTTATGAATGAAAGAGATAGCCTGGAACAGGTAATGGAGTGCTTGTTAATCAAGTTTTCAAATGATACCAAATTGCAGGGACCCATCTCTACACTTAGCAACAGGGCTGATATCCAAAGAGATCTAGACAGGCTGGTAGAATTGGCCAATAGAATTGTTATGAAATTCAGTGTGAACAAATGCAAAGTCCTGCATCTGGAATGAAAAGACACAGGCTGGGGACTGAGTGGCTGGGAGTAGCTCTGCTGAAAAGACCAGGCACAGTTTCTTTTCTCTTCCTTTGCTGTCTTATGTATCTGTAGGAAATCTTGTTATTCTTCACATCCCTAGCCAAGTTTAGCTTCAGCTGTGTTTTGGCTTTCCTGATCTAATCCCTACAGTCCTGGACCATATCCCTTTAATCTTCCCAGGGTGTATGTCCCCGTCTGCACTGTCTATGCATTTCTTTTTAGTGTTTTAGTTTGGTTAAGTTTGTAATTTACCATGTGATGAATTCAATTAAATTCAAGAATTCATTGGATGATCCTTCTGATACTTGCTCATTCAGAGCAGAATGTCTGAAACCCTTTGAAAGACCATGACCAGACAGAGGCTACTGAATGGACATTGGGCTGAATCCTGAGCAGAAGGAACTCCAGCAGATTTTATTGGATGTTGCTTTCTGCAAAGAAGAATTCCAGTGTGAATCAAACCATCTGATCAAGCAAGGACACTCATCACACCTGAATAAACTACTCTTGGTGTTTGTTGCAGGTTGTTCACCTCAGCAGTTTTCTGGAGAAGCAACATTAAAAATAACACACACAGAAGAGCACGTTTGTTTCCCAAGGTGCAAACCTCATTGTCACAGATTACAGAGAACACACACTGACCAAGTTTTCAAGAACACACCTAAGGTACTGCCAGTTGTTGACAGTCACTGAGCAGGCAAGGGCAGTATTCAGGATGGCACAGGATCTACCTCCGGAGTGCCCTCAAAGGGAGAATTCCTGGGTATGTCACAGCTTGTGTCACTGCACTGTGTAAGTTCACCAAGGTAGGGCTGACTGTTGTAGCTGCCCATGTAGCTGAGGCCTGGTGTTCTCCTGTCCCCAAAAATCTCCAGTGACATCGCAGACACACAAGCAGAGAGAGATAAAGGGAACAAAATCATGCAAATGTTGAATAAACTAAAGGAAAATGTTGTGCTAGAAACTTCTTGGAGCATGAGCTGAGCACAAGCTCATCATGAGCACCAGATTCAATTGGTTTGAAAGGACTGAGCATGGCTCTAAGAAAAGGTATAGAAGAAGGGGTCAACTGCTCTCATTGTGGATTCAGACTCACCATCAGCTAGCCTGTGGACCAACAACCCTCCCATCAGCAAGGATATCCTTGATGCCAACTGCCAGGGAAGATGAGATTCAACATGGTACGGCTCAAGCATGGTGAGGACACTCTGGAAAAAACCTATGCCAGATGGGGGGGCTCATGGGACATGGGCAAGAGCAGTAATTAGTGTACCTGTGTGCAGGAAAAAGACCTTAAAGAACCAATCAATTGTAACTACTTGTCTAGCTACACTTTTTAAAAAAACTTCCCCCCCCCGCTCTGTTTTTCCTTGATTTACATTTCCCAGGAGTGATTGCTTGATTAGTCTTAGAATCTGACAGAAATCCCAGATGGCCCTCTCCCAGTACATCACACTTGTGTGATCCCAGGAGAAAAACTTTGCTTTAAGGTCTCTGTGTCCATACCAATTTGAATCCTATGAGCATGTGATCTTTCAAAAAGATTATTAAGTGCTCTGTTAACAACTTTTTTTTTTTCCTGTTGAGAGAAAAGTCTAGTGTTTGGGAGAAATAGTAACTTTGTGCAGGAGGCACATTTTACTCATGTATAGAAGAAAATAGAGGATGGGGAGGTGAAGATAAATAAGATCAGTGGTTCAGGAATCTAAAACAGTGGAAAAATATGCTAGGAAAAGATAATTTCCATGGACAGAAATGAAATCTGCTGTTAAAGGAAAAATATTAAAAAGAAATCCTATATAAGGTATTTCCTTCAGAATGAACGGGCAAAATTCTTGGATCCATGCTTAGCACAATATTATTATTGTTGCTTATCAGTTGTATGAAGCATTGCTACTAAACAAATTATTTAATTTCTAAACAGACAGTATAAAGGTACCTACTGCAAATGATGATGTCTACATGTATGTATGTTTGTTTTCTATGTTTCTGCTTTAAAAACATGACTTTTAGTCTGTTTTTACACCATGCTAATAGATCTCTATTTATACTCTACTTCTGGTTTCTACGCTGGCACTTTTCTTTCTGTTTGTAAGACAGTAACAGTGTTTTTTTTAATACTATCTACAATAGTGCCATTTACTTCTATTACTATACATATAGATATATGTTATTACATACGTAGATATAGCCATCTCTATACACAAAATATATTATTTTTGTTTTGCTCTAGAAATATTTCAACATGAAAGAGGTATTTATCATTAAGAAAAACAATCTACGGCTAGTATGAGGTATATTTACTATTATTCAACACTGGAAATTATATATCACATGAATTTGCAGAGTCCCTGATATATGCTAGCTAAATCACGCATAGCACATGAAATAGCGGGGAGCTCAGCGCAGTCTGACCCAGGGAGTGAAGGGTCCTTCAGGGCTGCTTGGCCTCTGCTGCCATCCTCTGGGGAGATCTGGGATGGAGCCCCAGCGAGCTACCCCTGAGCGTGCTTCCTATGTGTGTTTTGGGGGAATCCCTGCTAGTAACAAAGCTAGGCTTTCATTTAGAGGGTGAACTTTACAGACGGAAATAAATGAGCAATGAAGGTGAACCTACTGTGCCATGAGGAACTGGTTGCCTTCATGTGCAACAGCCTTATGCTACAGCCCGTGGCACTCAGGCCAGGAGCCTGCCTATGTCAAGAGTTTTAGAGAAAGAATACAAGAAAATCCTTTTTTATTGCTCTGTAATAGTCCTTGTTAGAGAAGTTAAAATGTAGAACAAACATTTCTGGAATATTCTTATTTACATAGTTTACATAATTCATCTCTATTAATTGCAAAATACAGTGGTTGGTATCAGATGATTTTGGTGACTATAGCCTGAACACCTGCTCTTAAAAAATGAATAATAGCACTCACTGCCTCTATTCATGTTATTTATTTATTTATTTGTGTGTGTGTATGTATTGACCATGCTTCTGGACCATCAAAAAGGAATGGGTACGAGAACGGATGGTTGGCTCTTCATTAATATTTTAAATTAATCCATATTTGCGGTATTTGAGAAAAACTCTGCAAAACTTGCCCAGAATTTCTGTAGAACTCTCTACTGCACTGTCATTGTGATTAATAAGATATCGAGAATTGTTGCTAAGCAAAAATGACATTGTCTGGAGTTCAATATACCATTGGATAAAGCTATTGGCTGATGGTGAATGAATATGACAGGAATATAAAGGAATGGTAGCAGAAACAGCTCCCATTCAACATCAGCAGCTGGGAAGGGAAGCATATTAAGATATCCTCTGTGTCAGAAGCTGTAAGCAAAAGTAAGGATTCATTTCTTATTTTTCAGTTGTCCGTGAATTTCCATGTCATCAGTCTTGAGAACATCAATGGATGAAATATTCATTATCTGGTACCCCTTCTGGTGCTGCACTGACATGTAGTGAAGGAGTTCTTAATGTCCAGCCCAAACCTCCCAAACCACAGTCTGTGTCAGGGCAATTATTACTATGAGTGGGTGAAGGCTTTTGCAAACATCAGAATAATACCATTATTGAGTGAAACATATTGAGATTATGGTTAGTGCAGACAGTGAAAGCCCATTTGTTAACAGTGACTTTGTGTAAAGATTGTCCACAACACAGCATTGCATTATTTTAGTCAAATAATTTGCTACTACTAATGGCTAGGTAAATGTAAATTTTTCGTCAGAAATCCTTTCTCTCCTCCAAGAAGAGGTGCAGATTATGATAAGAGGAGTAGTTTGCTAATGTAGCAAAAATATCTCCCCTCAGTGACTCAAGGAGACAGAAGCCCTTCCCTGTAGGGGGTAAAACTACTCTAAACAGGGCTGTTTGATATTTTTTTTTCCATGATCCTAATTGATGTAACTATGCCCCAGAGCACAAAGTAATAATCTCACACCCCACGGTGGCTCAGCACTGCAACAGGTGCCCTAAGCTTCCACCTTTGAGATGCTCAGAACACACCTGGGCAAGGCTTTAAGGAACCTTATGTAACTTTGGACTCGGACCTGCTGCCAGCATGAGACTGGACTAGAGACCTCCAGAGCTCCCTTCCTCCCATATCTTTTCCTGTAAATCTGTGATTCTGGCCTTAGGCCTTAACTTGGTATTTGGGGATTTTTAAAAAAAACTTTTTTTTTTTTTTTTTTTTGCTGATAAGAAATAGCTTTCTTTTTCACTTCTTCTAGTCAAACAGATTTTTTTCAGGATGTCATTTTATTGTTTTTGACACAGAAGAAGTAGAGCATTCTACAATAACTGCAGGAAAAAAGGGAACTCACATGGTATCTGCTGATGTGTAGGGTTTCAACATAGAAGATGTTCTTCCGAGAAAGATCATGATAGTTCCTGAAAATATTTTTTCAGCAATAATGAAACAAATCATAAAATTTTATCCAGTTCAACCCTGGTAAGCAGCTAAGCATCATGGAGTTGCTTGCTCACTCTCCCCAAATATGATGGGGGAGGGAGTCAAAAAGGTAAAAGTGTGAGAATTCATGGGTTGAGATAAGGACAGTATAATAAGGAAGGAAGGAAGGAAGGAAGGAAGGGAGGAAGGAAGGAAAGAAGGAAGGAAGGAAGGAAGGAAGGAAGGAAGGAAGGAAGGAAGGAAGGAAGGAAGGAAGGAAGGAAGGAAGGAAGGAAGGAAGGAAGGAAGGAAGGAAAAGCACAGAAAAGAATAAAAAATAAGTGATGCAAAATTCATTTGCTCACCACCAGCTGACTGAAGCCCAGCCAGTCCCTTAGCAATAGCAGCTCCCCCAGCAAAAACCCTCCCATTTTTATTGTTGAGCATGATGTCTTATGATATGGAATATTCCTTTGGTCATTTTGGGTCCCGGCTGTGTCCCTTCTTAGCTTCTTGTGCAACCCCAGCCTGCTCCCTGGTGGAGCAGTGTGGGGAAAAGAAAAGACCTTGCTGCTGTGTAAACACTGTTCAGAAATATCTAAAAAGTCTGAGGGCAATCAAAAGAGTCTTCAGGGCCTTGGGACAACTGGTTGAGGGGTCAGAAGCACAGGTGGTGTTTTCATCTATCCAGTTCATATCCTATTCATCTATTCATCTAATGAGTATCTGGCTTGGGGCTTGGTGTCATCAGCAGAACTTTGGGTTTTTTGATCATGGCTCATTTCACAAGACACCAGGCCTTCTGGCAATGGAAGGGGTTCACTTGTTTTTAAGGGGGAAATGTATCTTTGATCAGGAGTTAGCAGGCTTTAAATTAGATTTGAAGCGGGAAAGGGATAAAACTAGGCTTGACAGCGACAAGCCTGGGGGTGGTACAACACTTGTTACAGGGTGGTGTGCTAGCAAGGTCCATCACTCTGCTGCCTCTGTTGAGGTAGGGGATGGAGAACCATGTGGCAGCAGAGGCACTAGGGATATTAATGGATTAGAAATCACAAAAGTGTCTGGGAATGGTCATGCAAGAATTAGGGCTTCTCCACCCAGAAAGATGGCAGGATCTCTAGCCCAACTGAAGTGCATCTGCACCAATGCAAGCAGTATAGGCAACAAGTAGGAGGAGCTGGAAGCCATTGCAGAAGAAATTCTAACTACGAAATAGTTGCTACCTCTGAAACATGGTGGGATGCCTTGCATGACTGGAGCCCTGCAACGGATGGCTACAAACTCTTCAGAAGGGATAGGGTAGGAAGGAGAGGTGGTGGGGTAGCCCTGTATGTTAGGGAGTGTTTGGATTGTCTTGAGATTAATAATGGAGATGACAGGGTTGAATGTTTACGGGTAAGAATCAGGGGGAAGGCCAAAGAGGCAGATGTCCTGGTGGGTGTCTGTTAGAGACCACCTAACCAGGCTGAAGAGGCAGACAAAATATTCTACAAACAGCTAGGAGAAGTCTCTCAATCGTTAGACCTTGTACTTAGGGGGAACTTCAACTTGCCAGATGTCTGCTGGAAATATAACACAGTGGAGATGAAACAGTGTACGAGGTTTCTAGAGTGTGTGGAAGACAACTTCCTTACACAGCTGGTGAGTGAGCCAACTAGAGACGGTGCCCCTCTGGACCTTTTGCTCATAAATACAGAAGGACTTGTGGGTGATGTGAAGGTTGGAGGCTTTCTCAGGCACAGAGATCATGAATTAATTGAATTTTCAGTTCTTGGAAAAGTAAGGAAGGGGGTTAGCAGAACTGTCATCTTGGACTTCCAGAGGGTAGACTTCGATCTCTTTAGGAGACTGGTTGGTGAAGTCTCTTGGGAGGCAGTCCTGAAAGGCAAAGGAGTTCAGGAAGGCTGGTAACTCTTCAAGAAAGAAATCCTAATGGCACAGGAGCAGGCCATCCCCACATGCCAAAAGATGAGCCAGCGCAGAAGACCGGCCTGGCTGAACAGAGAACTGCGGCTAGAGCTCGTGAAGAAAAAGAGGTTTTATGACTTGAGAAAGAAGGAGAGGGCCACTCAGGAGGACAGAAAGGCGTGGTGATGCTGTCCAGGGACAAAATAAGAAGGGCCAAAGCCCAATTTGAGGTCAGTCTGGCTATTGCTCTTAAAGACAATTAAAAAAAGTATATTATAAATATGTAAGTAAGAAAAGGAGGACTAAGGAGAACCTCCATCCTTTTTTGGTTGTGGGGGAAAACATAGTGACAAGAGATGAGGAAAAGACTGAGGCACTTAATTCCTTCTTTGCCTCAGTCTTTAGTAGCAAGACCAGTAGTTCCCCAGGTACCCAGCCCCCTGAGCTGGTAGGTAAGGACGGGGAACAGAATGAAGCCCTCATAATCCACAAGGAAATAGTTAGGGACCAGCTAAACCACTTAAATGTATGCAAATCTATGGGACTAGATGGGATCCACCCAAGGAGGGTGCTGGCAGAAGTGCTTACCAAGCCTCTTTCCATCATTTATCATCAGTCTTGGCTATCAGGGCAGGTCCCAGTCAACTGGCAGCTAGCAAATGTGACATCCATTTACAAGAAGGGCCAGAAAGAGAAACCAGGAAACTACCAGCCTGTCAGTCTGACCTCTGTGCCAGGGAAGCTAATGGAACAGATTATCTTGAGTGCCATCACACAGCACTTACAGGTCAACCAGGTGATCAGGCTCAGTCAGCAAGGGTTTATCGAAGGCAGGTCCTGCTTGATGAACCTGATCTCCTTCTACAACAAGGTGATGCACTCAGTAGATGAGGGAAAAGCTGTAGATATGCTCTACCTAGACTTCTGTAACGTTTTTGACACTGTTTCCCACAGCATTCTCCTGAAGAAGCTGGCTGCTCAGGGCTTGGACATGAGTATGCTTTGTTGAATTAAAAACTGGCTGCATGGCTGGGCCCAAAGAGTCAGGTTGAATGGAGTTAAATCCAGTTGGAGGACAGTCACTAGTAATGTCCCCCAGGGCTCAGTATTGGGGCCAGTTCTCTTCAATATCTTTATCAATGATCTGGATGAGGGGATCGAGTGCACCCTCAGCAAGTTTGCAGACGACACCAAGTTAGGTGCATGTGTTGATCAGCTCGAGGGTAGGAAGACTCTGCAGGACGATCTGCATAGGCTGGACCCATGGGCTGAGGCCAACTGTATGAAGTTCAACAAGGCTAAGTGCTGGGTCCTGCGCTTTGAGAACAGCCCTGTGCAACACTACAGGCTGGGGAGAGAGCGTCTGGAAAGCTGCCTGGAGGAAAGGGACCTGGTAGTATTGGTCAATAGCTGGCTGAACATGAGCCAGCAATGTGCTCACGTGGAAAAAAGGCCAATGGCATCCTGGCTTGTATCAGAAATAACATAGTCAGCAGTTCTACGGAAGTGATTGTCCCCCTCTACTCGGCTCTGGTGAGGCCACACCTTGAGTACTGTGTTTAGTTTTGGGCCCCTCACTACAAGAAAGACATCGAGGCCCTGGACCTTGTCCAGAGAAGGGCTATGAAGCTGGTGAAGGGCCTGGACCACAAGTCCTATGAGGAGCAGCTGAAGGAACTGGGGTTGTTTAGTCTGGAGAAGAGGAGGCTCAGGGAAAACCTTATTGCTCTCTACAACTACCTGAAAGGAAGTTGTGGGAAGCTGGGGGTTGGCCTCTTCTCACAGATAACTAGTGATAGGACTAGAGGGAATGGCCTCAAGTTGTGTCAGGGGAGGTTTAGGTTGGAAATTAGGAGACATTTCTTCTCAAAAAGAGTAGTCAGTCTGTGCTGTAGCACAGATGAGGTCTCTTTCTTCAAGGCTCATAGATATCACTGCAGCTTCTACTTTGCAGTTTCATATAGTATTATAGTATTATAGAATCACATAACCCTAGAATTTTCTGAGATGGAAGGAGCCCACAAGGATCATCAAGTGCAACCCCTAGCTACACACAGGATTACCTAAAAATTAAACAGTATTTCTGAGAGTGTTTTCCAAATGCTACCTGAACTCACAGGCTTGGTGCCATGACTACTTCCCTGCGGAGCCTGTTCCAGTGCCTTATCATCCTCTTAGTAAAGAACCTTTTCCTAATAACCAACCAAAACGTCCCCTGATGCAGCCTCATGCCTTTCCCTCAGGTCTTATCACCAGTCACTAGAAAGAAGAGATCAGTGCTTCCCCTTTCACTCCCCTCATGAGGAAGCTGTAGGACTCCATGAGATCACCCCTCAGTTTCCCCTTCTTTAGGCTGAATAAACCAAGTGACCTCAGCTGCTCCTCATACATCTTCCCTTCTAGACCCTTTACCATCTTCGTAGCCCTCCTTTGGACGTTCTCTAATAGTTTTATGTCCTTCTTATATTGCATCCAAAACTGCACTCAGTAGACGAGGTGAGGCTGCACCAGCACAGAGTAGAGCGGGACAATCACTTCCCTTGACGGGTTAGCCATGCTGTGCTTGATGCACCCCAGGGTATGGGTGGTCCTTTTGGTTACCAGGGCACACTGTTGACTCATATTCAACCAGAACCCCCAAGATCCCTTTTTGCGGGGCTGCTCTCCAGCTTTTCATATCCCAGTTTGTATGTATATCCAGGATTTCTCCCTCCCAGAAGCAGAATCTGTCACTTGTTCTTGTTGAACTTTCTGTGGCTGGTGACTGCCCAGCCTTCTATTCTGTCAAGATCTCTCTGCAAGGCCTCTCTACACTTGAGACAGTCAACAGCTCCTCCCAATTTAGTATAATCTGAAAACTTTCTCAATATGCACTTAAGTCCTGCATCCAGATCATTTATAAAAACATTGAAGAGATTTGGCTACAAAATGGAGCCCTGGGCAGCCCCACTAATGACTGGTTGCCAGTCTGATGTAACCCCATTTATTATAACCCTTTAAGCCCAACCCATCAGCCAATTTTTCACTCATCGTACTATATATTTGTCTAGCTGTATTCTGGACATTTAGTCCAGAAAGATACTGTCAGAGACAGCATCAAAAGCTTTGCTAAAATCCAAAAAGTCACATCTACTGGCTTCCTTGACTCAATTAGATGGGTAACCTTTTCATAAAAGGAAATTAAGCTGGTTAAGCAAGACTTTCCCCTCATGAACTTGTGTTGATTATGACCAATGACTGCATTGTCTTTCAGGTGTTTTTCAATAACTCCCAGAATAATCTTCTCCATAATTTTACCAGGCACTGAAGTGAAAGTGACAGGCCCATAATTAACAGGGTCTTCTTCCTTTTCCTTCTAGAAAACTGAGACATTTTCCCACTTCCAGTTGATTGGGATCTCTCCAGATTCCAAAGACTGTAGTACAATTGAAGTAGTAATACAGATAAGTCATTAAACTAGTATTCTAACAACCAATAAATTGCACTTTCATTTAGAAGTTAATTGAATGTTTCACTAGTTTTTTACATACAATATTGTGAGTTGTGAAATGCTGTCAAAACAGCCAACACCTATTTCTAAAATAATTCTCAAACGCAGTGTCAATCAATCATGAATTGAAAGATACACTGAAAGTGACTGAGAAGCAAAAACAAAAGAATGTCTCAAAGCACAAAAGGGTGATATGGTCAGAAAAGAGAATCCTGCTAGGTCAAGATAGTGCCAACTTCCTTATCCTGGGTAACATTCTGAGACATCTTTTGGTGTCCGTGGTTCTGGCAGTTGCAGTAGAAAAGGCTCTAGCAAGCCCTCCTCTTCCCCCCCAATTCCTCCCTCCCCTCAAGAAGATTGTGGGACACAGGCTGCACATAGTACCATACAAAGCAGGAACTGGAGGTGGGGACTAGCTGTAATTAGTATACAAAGTGGGAACTGGAGTTGGGTCCAGCTTATAAATAGTGCGACTCAGAAGGGCTTTGCGTGCACCCACCACCATCGCAGAAAGAACAGGAACTGGACCAGAGACGTCGCTGGAACCCAGGGTGGTAATCTGGACCTTTCCTCTACCTCTATCTTTCTCTATCTTCCTCTCTCTCTCCTATGCTATGGGCTATTCAGCCCTTTGTGAAATAACAAGATTTAAATAGCTCCCATTATAGATTACAAGGTTTAATCAATTTCTGCGAGAATAGATTTTGCTATTTTATTAACTTTTGCTAAAAGCTAATAACACCAAACAATTGATTGAAAAGTTTTATGTCACTTTAATTTACTCCAAGGGTAGCTTGAATGTTGGCAGTCTCCAAGAGGGTTTTCTAGGACAGCCCTCTCCAGGCCCCCACACTCATCACCAGTCCTTTATTTTATTTAATTATTTATTGAATAGGATATTCCAATAAGATACTAAACTTAGATGTCATTTGAACACATACGTAAACCAATAAACACAACTAAGACCCAATAGATTTGATGCACATCTCATTTCACTCTTAATTTTTTCTTCCAAATTCAAATTTCTACATCATTTACTCAGTCTTGTCCAGCAGCTGTTTTATTCATTCTTTGCTAGAACTGTTTTAATTGTCCCATTCTTCTTTTTTCTGCTCCATTGTCTTCTGTCTTTTGTGGAAAGGTTTCTTACAAGTATTGTTTGCTTTCTATTTTCCTTTTCTGCAGGCTGTCATCTAACTTCTACAGCAACAAGTCCAAATTACGGAAACACTGCTGAGATGGGGAAAATCATCATTTATGAGCATGCCAACTTCCAGGGGTACTCCAAAGAACTCACCAGAGACGTTGCCAATCTGAAAGATATAGATTGGAATGACTGTATCTCCTCAGTGAAAGTGATTGGGCAGCCTTGGGTGGCTTATGAGCATGACAACTATAGAGGCCGGTTAACGGTATTTGAGGAGGGAGAGCATAGCTTTGTTGGTAGAGAGATGAATGACAAAATCACTTCTCTGATGTTGATTACTGAAAATTTGCACAATCCACAGATCACTATCTATGAACATGACCAATATCAAGGGAAGAGCAAGGTGATAACAGAAGCAACCAATTTGGCTAGGGGTCATTACAATGACATGGCGTCTTCTCACAAAGTCCAGCGAGGTGTCTGGCTCTTGTGTGAACATAGCGATGGAAGTGGTTTTCGCTACATTGCACGAGAGCATGAACACCTTCCAAGTTACAGAGCAATCAATTTCAATGACAAGCTTTCATTTCTGCGTCCCCTTCTCCCTGGAAGGTATGGTTACTGATGGACTGCAAATTCTGAAGTCCTAAGGGTAGATGTAGCCCTAGCAAATAGGATGGAACCTAGATCTCTCTGCTTTTTTTATTTCCCCTTATGCCATAGAAATACTGAATGGGAGAGCTCTCTTTTATGCTATGCTGCAGATGTGTATTTCTCAATCCTGTCTTGCGCTGTTCTCCTTCCCCATGATGCCACTGAATGTAAGAGCTATCATATTTAGTCATATGAAAAAAAACCTCAATGATAAGAGACGTGCCAGGGGTGTGTAACCTATTAAACCTGTAACTAGCATTCCAAAGTACTAAACCATGTAATGTGAAAGTGTTGCATGTTGCTTCTGTTGTTATATGCATAAACACATATATAGTGTATAACCAGAATTGCTGACTTTATATTCTTCTTTACAATGCTCTTGATTCACAACGACCTCTGCATTTTTTCTTCTATTCCATTTTGCATTGTTACCAATAAAGAAGATATTGCAGGCAACAATGGCTGTATTTTATGGATTGTTTGTGGTTTGACAGATAAATATTGCCCTTATATGATGAATTATGATGAGCTTTCTACGTATTAAGAGAATGGCTCACCCAGTCAGATCAGTGAAAAAGTTTTCAAAGTCTTCTGATAGGTTTTATTTCCTTCCATTTTCATTTGTCAGTAACATTAGTCTCAGGCATGACTCAATGTGATGTCACTCAATGTGATCTTGGTAAGTCACCGTCATCTTGGAATGGGTCCAGAGGAGGGCCAATAAGATGATCAGAGGGCTGGAGCACCTCTCCTATGCAGAAAGGTTGAGGGAACTGGGCTTGTTTAGCTTGGAGAAGAGAAGGCTCCGGGGATACCTCATTGCAGCCTTCCAGTACTCAAAGGGAGTGTATAAACAGGAGGGAGAACACCTGTTTACATGTGTTGGTAGTGATAGGACAAAGAGGAATGGTTTTAAACTAAGACAGGGGAGATTTAGGTTGGAAATTAGGAGAAAGTTTTTCACTCAGAGGGTGGTGAGGCACTGGAATGGGTTGCCCAGAGAGGTTGTGGATGCCCCATCCCTGGAGGCATTCAAGGCCAGGCTGGGTGCATCTCTGGGCAGCCTGCTCTAGTGGTTGGCAACCCTGCCCAGAGCAGGGGGGTTGAAACTAGATGATCTTTAAGGTCCTTTTCAACCCAGGCCATTCTATGATTCTATGATTCTATGATTAAGCTTTGTTAGGGCACTTCATTATATCAATAAATATATTGCTGCTTCTCTCCCATGACAGAAGTGTATAATTCCATTTGTGACACTCAACCAGACTTAAAGTCTTTGTGAGCATGCTGATATTGCTATCATCATGGCCAAACACAAAATTGATTGTATCTTAAGGCACTGATCATACTAACAATTTATTGTCTTCTACTGCTAAACCTTTTTTATCTCGATATGAGATGATGTAGTATTTAGAAATCACAGTTGAAATCACAAGCCAAATTTCTGCCTCACTTGCTTGACTTCTGACGTATGAGAATTGCCTTTTCCTGCATTCCTAAGAGATGGCTCTTAAAAAGTGACCAGTAACGAGGTTAGGCATGTATCTCAGAGACACACACATACACTTGCTAAAGACAATGACATGCCCAACCACACAGGCTGCCTTAGACAAGGTACTTCAATAATATCCACACGTAACACTGCCAGGTCTTACATAAAACAAGTATAGACAGCCAAGTCCTCCATCTAAATATAATGCTAATTACAGCACTGCAAAGTTGTGACATCTTACTTATTTTCTACAATGGTAACAGTATTCCTTACCAGTTCAATTGCTGTAATTCTGAATTTGGCTTTAGGTTTCACTGGCAAACAAAAGCTTGTGTTTACAGTTTTAAGTAACATACTCTTTTGAGACCATTCCTGGACTAAAGTGAATCACAAAAAAAAAAATTAATCCTAACAGACATTATTGTTTCTGGGTAGAGATGTGAACATCTGCCTAATGCTGGCAACAGCATCAAACCTTACAGACTCAGTTGACTACACAGAAAGGCTCCTACTCCTGAATTTTCAGAATTCAGGTTTTCTTCCTCACTGTAGTACAAAAAATGATTTTGATTCATTTATTTGTCTGAATGTCAGCACACTATTCTCCCTATTCACCTTCCTCTGCAATAATTTTCAAAATTCCTGTTTTTCCCTAGATTTTCCCCTTTTAAGAAAAATACCATAAAACAAGTAGCAACACTCAGTCTTGGTCTAGTCAAACTTTTCCCATGCTAATTTTGATTTGGGCCTGATGTAAGACGTTTACAAATCTTTGTTCCCAGTGACTTCACCATTTATTTTCAGGGTGACCTTTTGCTGTCCATTCAATATGCATAGCTAATTGAAAAGTAGAGTCATAACTTTTACTTTGTGTACTAACCACCATACAGCATTTCCATTAATCCATTGCCCTCAATTTCTGCCCCCGCTTTTAAATTATTATTATTATTATTATTATTATTATTATTATTATTATTATTTAAGTTTAAGATGAACAAAACCTCCTGAAATGAAAATTTGTAGCAAGAATGTTCACCAGGAAAGGAACAGTTCTTCTGGGAACAGTCATTCAGCTTCCAAAATCAGACAGGGCAAGTAGTGAGTTGAGAAAGCGAAAAAAGTGAAGTGAAGTGGAAGTGAAAAAAAGATTGTTGCCCCATTTTGGTAAAACTGAAAGCCTTAAATTGGAGCATGTTGAAATATATATATATATATTTAATTGTTAAATACAATTATATGCATTATTGATTCAAATGAAGTTGATCTTCTGATTTTAGTATGTGGCAGAAGTGTTGAGAGGTGCATATCAAGACTCTTATCTTTGTGACCTCTCTAACTTAGATGACATGAACCCTATCCTTTTCAGGCACCTAAAAGCTGTTCTATCTATCAAAATCCAGAATTAATAAAATCAGTGTTTAATAGCATGCAAACTTTACATGGTTTCATCTCTGATATTTCCAGCTGGAGTTTAATAGATTTCTGTAATCTCATATTCTTTAAAGACATAGTTGGCCTGTCCTAACTGTAACTACAATTGTATTCAAGCATATGAGGCTGGTGAGTATAGCTTTATCTGATATAGTGTAAATAGTAGGATCACCTTCACCGGTTGACTACTTGTCTCTTGAGACCATAAGAGCTGCTGTGTGATGATTTTCATTTGTCCAGATCCTCAGAGGGAAAACGTTGTCCATTAGTGCACTTCTGATGATACAGAAAAAAAAAAAATAAAATTGTACACCCAGCTTTCTGTTCATTTGTCTCATTGATGAACTTTCATATCTGTAGCCCCTTTGAACTGACTGATCTTTTATTCTGAAGACCTAACCACTGTGACCTTAAAGTAGTGAGTGACAGATATGTTGATTAATGAGGTTACAGAAAAAAGGCAAAGGAAGAATTATAAACAAAACTTCGCTTTGTGTATCTCCCAGGAGTACAAGATGTTTGCCACACATACTAGGTCCGTCTGTCTGTACAGAAACCAAAATGGAAGCGGGAATAAAACTGTACATACCGAGGGCTGAAGTCTGTTTCACTACACAGCTAGTTATGGTCAGCTCAGCTCAAGTCATTGCTATTTATTCAAGAGTCTCTACCTGCCAAGCCCTTGCCCCATTGTACTGGGTTTATGTGGCACAGTTTTGGTAGTGGGGGGGCTGCAGGACTGGCCTCTGTGAGAAGAGTCCAGGAGCTGCCTCATGTTAGATAAGGGCCATTTTCAGCAGGCTCCAAAGGGACCTGCTGGTAGCCAAAGCTGAGCCATTGACTGATACTGGTTGCACTTCTTTGAGAGCAGATTTAAGAAAGGGAAAAACCTGCTGCACAACAGCAGCTGGGAGGGTGAGGAGTGAGAAACAGCCCTGCAGACACCAAGGTCTGTGAAGGAGGGGGAGACGTGCTCCAGGCACTGGAGCTGAAGTTCTCCTGCAGCCTGTGGTGAGGACCATGGCTGTCCTCCTGCAGGCCATGGTGTACCACTGTGGAGCAGATCTCCATGCTGCAGCCCACGGAGGAGCCCCCAGTGGAGCAGGTGGATGTGGCCTGGAGGAGGCTGTGGCCCATGGAGAACCCCCACAGGAGCAGGCCCTGGGCCGGAGCTGCAGCCCATGGAGAGGAGCCCACGCAGGAGCAAGGGGCCTGGGGGAAGCTGCTGCCCGTGGGGCACCCATGCTGGAGCAGTTTGCTCCTGGGGGATGGATCCCGTGGTAGAGAGCCATGTGGGAGCAGTTCTTGAAGAGCTGCTGCCTGTGGGCAGCCCCCACAGGCTCAGTTCAGGAAGGACGGCATCCGTGGGAGGGACCCCACGTGGAGCAGGGGCAGAGAGTGACCGTGAGGGAGCAGTGGAGACGAAGCGTTAGGGAATGACCACAGCCCCCATTCCCCTGTTCCCTTGTGCTGCTCAGGGATAGAAGGTGGAAGAGGGGGGATGGGGGAAAGGTGTTTTTAGTTTTGTTTGTCTAGCTTGTTAGTACTATGTAATAAATTTTATTAATCTCCCCCTTTCCCTTTGAGAAGGGGGAGTGAGAGAGTGGTTGTGGTGGAGCTCAGCTGCCCAGAAAGGTAAAACCACCACGCCCATTACCACACAGAAGAAAGTAGGGTTCAGGCATGAGAACATCATTTCAGTACTAGTTCAAATGCAGTTGCTCAGCACAGAAAGACTAATGGCTAAGGGACACAGCAGTTCAAAGGAAGGTACTGCATTTACATGGTGCTTTCTTTAAAGAAGATCTAGACTTCTCTGCCTCTCCTCCTTCAATGCTTTCACCTTGTGACTTAATTAAAAAAAAAAAAAAAAAAGTTATTCTCCCTTTATGTTGTCCTAACAGGATGTTTTCCAACTTTTCTTAATGTACTGATTTTGCTTTTGCTCCTACCAGTCCTGCTACCCTCTTCCCTCTTTCTCCCCTCTCCCCCTGCAAGTTCTGAATAGCAGAAGTTTATGCCAGCTCCATTAAATCAACAGTAACAGATTGTAAATCACAGCTTGGGAGGTTCTGGTTGGACTTCAGGAAAAACTTTTTCACCAAGGGACACTGTAGCATTTGAATTGGTATCCAAAGTGGTGAAGGAATCTCCAGCCTTGGAGGTTTCGAAGACTCAGTTAGGCAAGACCATGGTAATGTGATGTGGTATTAATGATTCTCCAGCTCTGAGTAGGAGGCTGGATCTTCTGTTATAGATTCTTTGGTTTCTGTGATTTTGTGAAGAGCTCTGTAGAGATGGAGAGTGTTTCAGTCTCATATCCACGTTATTCATTTCATTTCTTATTCATCAGTCTGAAAGAACATTTGAGTACCTTGCTTTGTTTGTTGCTCACAAGATCTTTGGGCTATGTTCCATAATAATGGTAAATTAGGTTTTGCTAATAAACAAAAGCTACTAAAACTGAATATGTAAAAATTCTTCTTAGTGTTTGAATATAAAGCCATAGATGTGTTTCTCAGGTAGCATGCGCTCTAAGAAGCAGTTTATTTCAAAATACAAGTCTTTGCACCAAATAGGTCCATGAAAATAAGGTCTAGAAAATATTAGGGGCGCCAGTAGTAGCACGTTTTAGGTTGCCCATCCCAGGCCTAGTTCTGCTGTTCTGGTTAGCAAGCATGTAAATATGAACATGGTCTCTTGTTAAAAGTAAATGTGCCCACAGGTCCCCTGCCAGGATGGGATCAGTGACTTTGTCAGCCTGAGTGTTTGTCAGCACTGTAAAGCAAGGTGCCACACAAGGTTCCAGAGAGTCTAGCCAAACACAAATCATCTGATATTGTCAAAGAGCCCTCCAGAAGGTGACCAGGGCTTGATCTTGTTTGTCCCGTGTTTACAGTGAAGGTTCAATATCATCTCACTTACCAATTATTTGTGTTGGGGGAGATACAATAGCAAAACTGAATGAAAATGAACAGTGAAACTGATTGGTCTTGGTTACCTACTCAGCACAAGAAATATAGGGCTACTGTACCCTTCTTCCTCCACACACCTCATGATTTTGTACTACCAGGTTGTTTCTCCTTTCAGATCAGGACTTTGGTCACCCATGAAGTAAAGTGAAGAAATTAAATACAGTCACATCTCTAGACAAGGTTCCCTGTATTCTGAGGTTTGTATCTCCTATCTCTAACAGGTTCTCATGCAGAAATGCTGTTAAAAGTCTGTCTTCCTTATATCTACTTATCTCAAAACTATTTCTTGTAAACCTGTGTTCATGCAGACCTGCACTACTATCATTTTAATGCAACTCACACTTTATTCTGTTGTGGTGTTGTACTGCTTGACTTTGTATTAAGTTTGCTGAATTCTCACCGAGACATTTTAGGTTTTGCACTTTTAGTAGGTAAGAATAGAGAGATGTTGTAAACACAAGAAACAATAAAAGAAGTATATAATGCATTCTTTATGTGAGAGAACAAGCAGAAATGTTGGTAAAGAATGCTGAAGTCAAGAACTACATGGCTCTTTGATTGAGCTATATATGGTTTCTAAGATGTAGGTTTTGTCCACCATTAGTAACAGATGCTCTTTTCTTTCACCTTCTCCAGCAAAGGTGCTTGAAACACAGCTTGTAACAACCTCCAAAGTTCAGTGCTAGAACGGATTCTATGGCCCACCTGCTTTCTCTGACTACACATATATTGATCGTTTACCAGTTACTCTGTCTAGATGAACTCCAGTTCTGGAGTTTTTGCATTAAGTTTAAAATACTGGTTAGCAGGGCTTACTTTCTGCAATAAGCTGCTCTGGAAAAACATGTTGGTCTAACAGTTATATGCCTTACTACCCTGAAAATGAGCCCTGAGGTCCTAAGAGACATAGATGTAAAACAATAACCTAGGTGGACAAATATGACACGGGAGGAGGGAAAAGTGGGAGTAGCATGGGTACGCTGGGGATGGAGTGTGTGCATCATCAGCTTGGGATGGCGCCACCTATGGAAAACTTCAGAAAAGAACGAGCTTTTCTTCCATCCCTCCCAGGAGCCACAGTTGCATCAGGTCAAATTAAGTAGAAACAAATGATGTCCCCAGATGGAGTATCTCAGCCACCACCACCCTAAGGAAGAGCACAGGTGGAACAAGGCCTCATTTACCATTGCACAGGGAACAAAAAGAGGCAATAAATACACAATTTTTAGATGTCAACATCATTGAGTTTCAGCAAGGCCCCAGTGTGCTGTGATCCAAGTCCCAAGAGCAGCTGAGCACTGCTGAGCTTCTTCAAAGACTGTGGGAGATGCAGATACTCTTTTCCTTTCCAGATGAGCCCCTCAGGCTGCAGGTTATCAGCTGACTGTTAAAACAACAAAAATAAAACCAACAAACTTTCAATTAAATCCATAGAGACTCCCACAAAGTTGCCCAAATGAATCTGAAACTAACTTTCAATAACATTAAGAGTTGTACTCTGAAGATATCTTCTCTAAAAGGTCAACAACTCATTTTGAACAATGGGGAAGGGCTTTGCTTCCGGAGTTGATGTGAAAGTGACTGCATCCCTCTTTAACATTATCTGGTTTTATGCATGTACTCCTTTCAAATATGTGAGATGTGCTTTCACACTTTTTGTTCTCAGAGTGGTCCGTCTCTCTTTCCTCTTTCCCAGCCCAGTATTTCTGGCATTTTTTTCAGTCTTGTCTGGTTTTGTATGCAACTGTTTCATACTTGTTCTCTTGCCCTTCAGCAATATGGAGCCATGCCCTTTTTTGGTGTTGTTGAGTCATCTTAGTCTCATGGAATCATCTTGTCAAGGACTTGACTGACTTTGTAGCTGAGGTAGAGTGGTCACAGTGAGACCTTATGTGGGTAGCTGTCACATTATTAGAGGAAAAGTTGAATAGGACAGCTAACAGGCAGGTTAAGTTTTTCAGAATTAAGTGCTATGGCATCCTCTGAAGTGCCGTGAAAAGCTGAGGACATTTGTATAGAAACCTTCACAGAAACAATCAGATGAATAGAAAAAATGAAATTCCAGAGTAATCATGAAGATAGTTCTTAATCAGACCAAAAAACAAAACAAAACAAAACAAAACAAAACAACCACACTTAGATATCTCTTCTGTATGTCAGCCTTCCTTAGTTTCTTCACCTTCTTTCTTACCTTAACTACAGGAGTTTAAGTTGTTTAAGTTAATATTTTCCAGAGCCTGTAGGTTAATTTTCAGATTGCCTGCCTTTTTCAAACATTTTCACTTGTCATTTTCTGTTTAAATCTTTTCATCCTCTCTTTCTTTATTTTCTGTTTTAGATTTGCCCTTTCTTTCTCCAGTTCTAGATCAGTTTTCTTTCAGTGACTTCATGTTTTTCTGACTAGGAAAAGCTTGCATGCTTATGATAGTATTAAATGATATACTATGATATCATGATATCATTTTCTTAGCAGAGATGCAGGACAGTGCCCTTGGCTGGGTTAGAGTATGAGTAAGTACAAAGAAGTGAAAAAGATACCCCACCTTTAACAAACCAAGAGAAGTCAGCTGCTAGGCTGCCTACCCTTCTTTCTTTATTTATTTATTTTTATTATTTTTATTGGTTGGTTTATGGTTCAATATTTTTTCCAGAGCGAGTTCCCTGGCAGTGTTTACCAAACCAAACAATAGAAAATCAATGGGAGCAAGGTGATGCTTTTTCTCATGAAGGCAAATTACTATCAGTCATCCTACTTTTCAGTTCCCAGTTCCAGGAAAGCTCTGTGTATTACAGAAATGAAGAAACACTGTTTCTCCACAAGTCTATGTGCAATTGTTTCAGTGCCTTGCCTCTGTGATTTTTCTTGACTTCTCTTGACTACAGAATGGGGATCCACTACATGTTAAAAAATTTCTTTCAAGATGCTGCAGTTTCCAGAACCTGGCTTAGCTACACCCTGATCATAATCAGCCTTACTCTGTCACAAATACACTTTCTCAAATGACACTAATATTTATTTTCACATTACTAACATCAGATTGCCATTAAAGTGAATCTTACATTTCATTATTCACCAAAACCAATTCAAGAAACTCACCTTAAAACTGCCTTAATTTCTCTAGTCAGATAAGTCACCATAATTTTTCTGAATAACAAAGAAGCTTCTATTTGTGAACACAAGTAATGCTCACCTGGCAACTTTATCATTTTTCTTGTCCTTCTTGGAGCAGGCTGATGATTCACAGAAGTGGGTAGGCAAGCCCAGTGTTGCGTGTTTTTCTGAAGATGGACAGGAACATCCTCTGAAGTATGTTGCAATTGTTGATAGAAACAGATATGATGTGATTCATTAACCATACCTGGATTCCAAGTAACTCTTTATACAAATTTGGGCTAAGGCAGGCCAGTCCCAAAGCCTTGAAGGTATACTGAAAAAAAATCACAAACATTGCTACAGAGAATGCGGGGGAGGAGAATGGGGCCAAACTCTGCAGTAAGAAGGTGCATAACTCTAACATGCTCCAGACTCAAGGCATGCAAACATGCAGCTTTTATTAATCTATTATGAATTTGGCAAAGCCGATGCAGTGAAAATGCTGGGAACCTGAAAGATGTGGGCTAGAGGAGGAAGTATGGAGCCACTCTGTCATGCATATTCTCTTCCTCTCCTGCAAGCTGCTTGTCTTGTTGCTATGCATTCTGGCACTGGGATACGTACCTAATTCCAGGTAATGCACCCCTGTTCAGTCAGTGAACCATGCTTTAGAGGTAACGTGTAGGTGTTTGTTGAAACATTGCAGGGAGGGGTAAGTTGCATGTTAATAACTGACAGCTTATCTGCACACACACAAACTGAAACAATAATTTGCCTTACTTATTTTAGTGTAAGGCCAAACACTGCATTAAAAAAAATAGTGCATATTACTGCTGACTATGTGGTATTGGTTCCTGGGTATGTGCTTACTCACCTAGTTTCTCTTCTAGTCTATCAGCAGAAAGGGGCAAAGTGAATATGAGAAAGATGGAACCAATTTTTCAAAATAGTTCCTTGTAATTATTTTTACATTGTTACTGAGGTAGCAGAATTTCTCCTGCAGTTTCAGTTAGAGAAGAGCATAAATATAAAGAAAGAAATAGCATGCAAAACGCTGAATTTTATTTTATAACACAAAGTGAAACTATACATAAGTTAATCAGCTGATGTTCTGGAATTTTCACAGAACTTGGTAGAGGGAGCAAAGCATTTGACTAAAACAGATGCTTTACTCTAAAGATTTACTTCCACTTATTTGCCAGGTAGAATTATAAAATAACCAGCTCCTGGCATTTACTCCAGTTGCAGCATCAAAGACCGACATGCCACAGACAGAGTTTCCAGGGTTGTGGCTTTATTGGTTATTATATAATAGTATCTAGAATTTCCATCCAGATTCAAAATTCAGTTCTGCAAATGCTTTAAGGATATTCTGTGCCCTGAATTGTTTACAACATCTTAAACAGAAGAAATGTAGGGGAAGAATTTGAAATAATAATAAAAAAAAAGGTTTAAAAGTTGAAAGTAAAGGAAACAAACTGAGAGACACAAGAGGATAAATTCCACTGTCGGGCTTTAGTTCCACAAGTTACGTGACAAGTTTAAAAAAGAGTAAAAAATGTTTAAATACAAATATGGTATTTAAGTTCTGTCCTATTTCAAAATTGTGACACTACAGAATCCCAGTTACTTGCCTTTGAGGAACTCCACAAGTATTTCAGCTTGTGACAGTAAAGCTCCCCAGGTACACACAGTTCTTTCTGTTCCTGTCCATACTGGAAGTCTGATGAAAGTGGAAAAAAGTCATAGACTCAGAGAAAGATTTAGGTGGAAAGGGACCTCTGGAGGTCTCTAGACTAACCCCCTGCTTCCAGCAGAACTAGCTCCAGAGCTATATCAGGTTGCTCACAGCCTTGTCCAGGTGATTTGTGAACATCTCCAAACATTAGATACCCGTTTCTTGGGGCACCTGTTCCAGTGTTCAACTATTTCACCATGTCCTTCTGAGAGGGTTCTGGCTCTGTTGTCCATTTAGTCCCACAACAACTAGCTGAAGTCATCATTTATATCCCCCTTTGGCCTCTGTTGTGGTTTAACCCAGCAGGCAGCTAAGCACTACACAGCACTTTGCAGCCCGCTGTTTCTGTCCCCTCTCAGCTCCTTGTGTACCCCCGGCCTCCTCACTATCAGGGTGGTGTGAGAAGCTGAAAAGTCCTTGGCTTAGTGTTTCTGCAACAATTAAAATGTCAGTGTGTTATCAACATTATTCTCATCCTCAATCCAAAACATGGCACCATACCAGCTACAAGGAGGATAATTAACTCTTATCCTAGCCAAAACCAGGACAGCCTCCTATTCACCAAGCTGAACAAACCTAACTTCCGCAGCATCTCCTTGGACATCATGTGCTCCTCTTGATTTTGTTGTAATATCTCTTGTATGGAGGACTGCAACAGGGGACACTGTTCCAAATGTGATCTCATATGTGCCAGATAAAGGGGAATAATCACTTCACTTCAGCTCCTGGTCATTGTCTTGTTAATGCAGCCCAGTATGTGGCTACTCTTCATGCTGTCTTCCTCGGTCATGTTCATCTTGCTCTCTACTGGAAGGTTTTTCTCTGCAAAGCTCCCAATAGTCAGTCCCTAGATTGTACTGGTGCAAAGGCAATTTTGTCTCAAACTGACCATGCCATATCCATAAAATACTACAGAAGAATGTTTTTTAATTGTAGCTTTTCTCTAAATCATGTCCTGGGAAAAATCTTAATGTACCATAATTATATGCTATATATGCTAAGCTATGTTAATGGAGATAGTTCCATTTTGCCAGTCAAAAATGTTGACGTTGCCTCTCTTTACTTACACGAGCCTACGGATTTCTTTAATGATTTCATTGTAAGTGACCAGGAATGATTGTAGCAATGTCAATAAATATAAATTGGGTCTGAATAATCTCAGTCATTGCTGAACAGTGATTTCATCTGACTCAGTAAGAAATAACGGACTGTATGAATTGGTGAAAATTCCACACATAGTTCCAGAGGCTGTTTTGAAGCTTTTGTATTTGTTTTACTTTGCTTTTAAGTGTGAGTTTGGTTTAAACATTCTCTTGATTTTAAAGAGCAGCAATGGATTCTGTTAGGTAAATTGTTGCCATTTGGGGTACAAACCAGCCCAGTGAATAATCAGATGCCTTGGTGGAAGCAGCAACAACCCTCAGCGAGGACGTTAGAACACTGCTTTCCTCTAAAGGTTCACCTACATCTTGTTGATTGGTTTACAGAAAAACTGCAACCCCCTTTCCTTGGGAGGAATGGAACCGCCTGTCATTCATGTAGGAGGGCAGAGACGGTGGTGAAGAGAAAAGACCTTTGTGTTATAAAGTATATAAGGAAGTTGGTCTTGTGGAAGAGAAGAGATTATGATTATTAAATGCTGAAAGAAAACATTGGCTCTAGGGAACACTCACAATAAGAGGGACTCCAGACTGGGGGAGAAACCCAGTCAGCCCAGACAGAACAGGGCACATCATCAAGAAGAAGAAGTCTGTATTTTCTTGTCTTCTAACCCTGAGAAGGTATGTTGTCACTGAAGTGATCAGCTCCAAATGAAAATAAGGGAAACCCATTTTCTCTCCACTCCTTTGTCTTGTGTTTAGTAGAATACTCTTAAAGTCTTAGCACCTGGAGTGCAGGGAGCCCCAGCTGGTGTGCAGTGATAGAGTCAGCAGCCTTGAGATCTATTGTTCTCTGTCAAGAGCTACTACTTACATTCAGTGTCATGCAAGCTTTATAGGCAGACTGTTTAGAATAGCTATTGTGTGTACGTTTTATGCTCCAGAGCAGAGATTTTATTTCTAGATTTGCACCCGAGGTTATATAACTGTAGATGTTTTCATTATTCACTTGGGTCCCCAGATGTCTTGAATCGTGCAAAGGTGTGTAGGCTTATCAGATTCACTTCCTCAACTTTATTGATAATTTCTTTCTGGAGATGTCTTCTTTTCAGGAAAATCCCTCTCTCCAACTAGTATTTTTTTCATCAACTTCATATTTCTTCTATTTGCTCTTGATGGCATTGGAATATTTCATGTAATTTCTAACTTCTTTCATATTTAAATATTGATAGATTTTTCATGTGAACAGAAGTCTTCAAGGAATCTCTGGTTTTATTCCTGATTTACAGTCAAGTGTAGAAAGAATTAGAGTCATCCCTTGTAATAAATATTACTTTACATGCTGTGCACATGAGCAATGAGCACTGCTCACCCGTGACCAGTATATGTAATTTATTACTATACTGCTCTCTATGTCCTCATATTTAATAGATCTTTTCAACATCAGCAGGTTTGTTACACTCCATATTCCTAGGAACTTTCTATTCTTCTTTTGACAAGCATTCCCTCCAAGTTCAGGATATTAGCTTTGTATTAAAATAAATAAATTGTTATACAAAGTATGTTGCCATGGACATCTCTGGGTTTGAGTTTGGAAGTGTGTTTATGTTACTCTGATGCCACAAGCCTGAGACAGGCAAAAAGATATAAGCAGACAAAATATCATCTCAGATTTTGTAATCCTTTTGTTTAGTCATTGACCTCTTCTATCTGAAACTCCATTTCACCAGGAACTTTGAGACAAAACCACCGTGGGAAAGTCAGGAGTTAGTCAGTGAACACCTGAAATCTCCTTTAGTTGGAGTCACATCGTAGAGCAGAAGCTCCAGCCCACTGTCTGCTTGTCCTTTTATATTCCTGGCACAGATGTAGAGAACTGTAATATTGGTGTGAGCAGAGGACAAATGGGTCTGCCTGGGAGTGGAAGCTCCTGAAGGAGCAGCAGAAGAATGTCTGAAAGAAGGGCACCTAGGTATTGATAGCAGCTAGATTAATAGGCCATCAATGTCACAGTCGTCAACCTAAGAGCAATTTGGAAGAAGTCATGAAGACCTAACAGCTGATATTCTTTACCATCAGTTTCATGGCAAAGAATCCTGAGCAGATCATTTGGGCACAAGTACCTTGGTGGTTGTGAGATTGAGGACATGAAAGTGTGTGAATACGACCGAGTAAAATGAGTTTTGTTTTAAAATGAAACCACTTTCCTCCCCATAAAGTCACACAATGAGCTTTACTACTTTGGTTCTACACTATTGCAACATTTTTTCCTACATGGAGTGAGTTGATTGCCAGGCATCAGGTCAAATTCAACTATCTCCCTTCTGTTTCTCTCCCTGTAGATGCCATGTGAAGGCTGCATGGAGAGGGACAATGAGAGCACTGATGCAACCATGGAGTTCCTCCTGCTTGGCTTCTCTGAGCTGTTCTGTCTGCGGGTCTTCCTCTTCCTTATCTTTCTAATTGTCCATCTAGTCACACTGGCAGGGAATGTGATGATCTTCGTAGCAGTGGTTATGGAGCCTTCCCGCCCTCCCATGCTTTTCTTCCTCTGTCAGCTCTCTGTCATTGAACTCTGCTATACCTTAGTCATTGTCCCTAAGGCACTCCTTAGCCTGATAGTTGTGGATGGCAGCACCATTTCTTTCATTGGCTGTGCTGCACAGATGCACTTTTTTGTGGCACTTGGTGGGGCTGAATGCTTCCTCCTGGTAGCCATGTCGTATGACCGCTATGTTGCCATCTGCCAGCCACTTCACTACATAGCAGTGATGAATGAGGGGCTCTGCTTCAGGCTGGCCGTGGCATGTTGCCTGGGAAGCTTTGCTGTTGCCCTGGGGTTGACAGTGGCTGTTTTCCGCTTACCTTTCTGTCAGTCACATCGTATCAACCACTTCTTCTGTGATGTCCCTGCTGTGCTGCACCTGGCCTGCACTCAGAGTTACACCCCTGAGCTGCCCCTGCTAGCTGCCTGTGTGCTCCTCCTGCTGCTTCCCTTTCTCCTAATCCTGACTTCTTATGTTTGCATTGCTGCTGCTTTGCTGCATGTCACCTCCTCCCTGGGGAGGAGTAAGGCCTTTTCCACCTGCTTTTCTCACTTGGCCATCACCTTGCTGCACTATGGTTGTGCCACCTTCATGTACATTCGTCCTAAGTCCAGTTACTCACCAGCTCAAGACAAGATGGTTTCTCTGGTCTACACCAACGTTACTCCATTGCTATATCCCCTTATTTATAGCCTGAGGAACAAAGAAATCAGAGGGGCTCTGAGGAAAATGTTGAGGAGGAAGAGAGTAGCTCAGCTGAACTCAGATACTGTCAGGGCTGTGACAGGTGTGTGGTAAATCTTATTGGAATAAATATGCTTGTTGGAAACACAGCCCCATGACTAGGTTAGGACCAGATTCTCTATAGACTTCACTATAACAAATATCCAGGCAGAATTCAACATGCATTGATACATTTATGACAAAATGACTTCTCTGCTTCTAAAAAAAAGTCTCTACCTAACTACAGGGAAATTCTACCGATTTGTAAGGAAGAAGAACTTTGATCAGTTTGTGGTCTCACTTTTGTGATCACATACGTACCCATGCTCACATTTACAGTCATATCAGCACACTCAAAATATCAACACAAAATTATTTGCAGCTGCTGTATTCTTCTCATTATTTTTCTTTCAAGATGAAAGTAGAAACTGGAAAGTCAATAAATACTTTTAGACTGGTAAGTTTTTCAGCACAAAACAAAACAAAACAACAACAATAACAACAACAAAAGAGCACAAAACAAAACAAAAAACTGAAGGCCATTATTAGAAGGTTACAAAACGAAAGCCACTGCTTTGACTGAAATAGAAATTAAACTATGGTTTCTCCAAATTTATTGAAAGACTGCACTTCTAAAGTTCCATCACAAATGGAAAGATCATCAGTGTAAACTCATCTTACTTTGAATTATTTTAGATAATGAAAATGAAAGTGCCATGGATTTGACAAGAGTATGACTTTCCTATGCCCATTTAACAGGAAATATCCTTCCTTTTACAGGAAGATACTTTAGGTTTGTATTGTTCCTATGGAAACACAAAGGCTCATATACCGATATTATCGTACAACTTTTATCAGGAAAGGCTGTACCATATAAAGAAGGATGCCTGAGGAGTATTAAAATCTATCAGCATTAAGTCTAATAATACCACTGCTGCACGTATTGTCATTTATTTAATAAAACCAGTGAGAGTTCAAGCATATGCTGCACTGCAGCAGACATAAGAGTCTGAAATGTGCACAGCAGTGTTATTTTGTGTGTTTCCTACATGTAGACAGGACAGGGTAATTCAGACAAATTAGGAAAAATCAGTTTTGGACAGGAAGAAGGGTAAAAAATCAACTTCATTATTTTATTTAATACTTCAATTCGTATCATGATTTAAAGCACCAAACAGACTCTATGATTCAGATCTCACCTCCTCAGTAAGATTACTGAGGAAAAAAAAAAAAAAAAGAAAGGCTTGCTTTTGTCTATCTGTCTAATCCAAAGGTAATTCAGCACCCAATTGCCCTTAAATCTCCCTCTTGTCAAATTGAGGGAGCAGAATGATATTTCCTTTCTCTGAGCTACACTCATTAAAAATTATGATAAGTGGACTTGACTAACATAAAAACCTGCACTGTAATGGAATAAATTAACTTGAAGCTATCTAAGAAAAGAGAAATGTGAAATTTAAAACTCACATTAAAGGCTGTCTTTAAGTCGACAGTCTAGTCAGGCTAAAATATTAACAAAATGTTGACTCTCATGTCAATGAATACCTAGTTACTTCTGTGAGCAAAGTTTCAGCGGCATTATTTAAAATGATCAAAGCATTAGTGAACATTTTATCACCTTCTAGGTCTTTCAAAAATGAGAAGGGGAGGATCTCAATAAAAGCACAGTATTACTAAATAAAGAAGTACGTTACAGAAGTACTTTGAATCAAATTATAGAATTATAGAATCATAAAGGCTGGAAAAGACCTTCAAGATCATCTGTTCCAACCATCCCCCTACTACAACACCATTAAAAGATTTAAAGATAGTAAATAATTGTAATGAGCATGAGACAAAACTGAAGCCTTAAATTCAAATTCTGTCAAGTCAAATCAAGCTTTGAAGTTAATTCAGCTGTAAGCAGTGGGCTGGACTAGAGACCTCCAGAGGTCCCTTCTGAGATTTGTAAGATTCTATGGCAGAGGTTTCTACCCTGCTTTTTAGGAGGTATTGATATGCTCGTGTACCTAGCAATAAAACTAAAGAGCAGAAAGACATTACAGTTAAAATGTTAAGAACATTGGTAGAGGCCCTCACATATTTCTGGCAGTTGTAGGGACGGAATTACAGAGATATAAATGTTGTCTGCTTCTAGTTATGAGAAGATAGCAGGACTGTGTCCTAAGCTTGTGGACAGTTATTGATCAGGGGCACTTCAGCAGACCTGTCCTTACTGTAAGGATATGGATGATGCCTTTAGGAGGGATGACATGACTGAAACAGCACCCATGCTAGACTCTCACCTCTGTAATTCTGAGATATATATCAGAACCACAATAAACAGTAGAGAATTTCTGTGAAGACAATGTCTTTACCTAGTGTCCTTGCAGATGAATAGAGTGAGGAGATATTTCAGAGCCCGAGACTACCCCCCGTCCTACCTCCACCAGTATGCCCACACAGATTCACAGCACCCTCAACCCCTCTTCAGTGCTCAGCTGTGTTGAATGCTGGGCTTTCCTGTATAGACCTGTAGAAAGGACTCGAGAATGAGAGAGGTAAGAGGGAAGCTTACGATGTAAGAACAGCAAGAATGTATATGAGGTACCAGAATCACTTTCTTTTTAAATGTCGTTTTTCAGATTCCAGGAGCTACCTGATGTCCCTTCCACACCCCTCTCCCTCCACCAACGTTACAAATGTCTGTTTCAGTCCTGTCGACCCAAAACACTGTATGCTGAGAGCTTGAGAGTGCCCAAGTGAAGTAAGACAGCAAAAACCTTGAGCTAGAGCAGGAGTACAGAAAGAAAATGAGGATTTTAAAGTCCTTTTCAGAACTTCACAGGGAATAACAGGATCCAGTCAGGCAGTGCAGAGTTAGATTAATGCATATTTCACTTCCAACCAAAGGTGAATAGGGCAAAGATCTTTTCATGAGCATCATAACTATCTGGGTGGATAAGGTCACAAGACCTCCCAGTGTGTAAGTATGACTGGGGACTTGCTTTCCACAAATGTTCCTGTCCTTTCTTGGAAGGAAGATGCCTACATCCTTAAAAGTGCAGAGGCCTGAGTCGGCAAACACAGGTGTTATGGAGTTTTTCCATGAAACCACTAAGACATCTCTAAGCTTCCCTTCATGGTTTTCATGACCATAAAAACAATATTCATTCTTGCAGTTAATTTTGCAAGGCTGCCATGAACAAAGCATTGGATGAGTACAAAGATCTCATCAGTATTTGAGCACCAGAGCTCAGTCTGTAAGCTCTTAACATTTAAGGCCTGTTAAATCGCATCAATGTTGTCCCTGTGCTCAAAACTGAAAGGGGTTTGGATGTGATGGCAGTGATGTTGAGTAACACTCAAAGTACTTGAGGCCCAGTACCTTCAATGGTACATACAAAATAGGTACCTACACTTTAGAAAATACTTCAGAGATGTATCTTGTATGCTACCTACCATGAACACTGACACTGGTGGTTTACCAATTGAATCTCCTTTTCAGTGTGGTGAAAGCTCCTTTTTTTTTCTTTCTTTTTTTCACTGTCATGCTTTACTGACAACACAGGTAAGACATTCGGGGAGGTCCCAGATGACTGGAGACTTGCTAATGTGATGTCCATTTGTAAGAAGGGTTGTAAGGAGGACCCAGGGAACTACAGGCCTGTCAGCCTAACCTTGGTGCCAGGAAAGGTGATGGAACAGAATTCATCTTGAAATGCAATCATGCAGTGTATGTGGGACAGGCAGTGGATCAGGCCCAATGGACATGGGTTCATGAAAAGCAAGTCCTGCCTGACCAACCTCATCTCCTTCTATGACCGGGTGACCCGCCTGGTGGATGAGGGAAAGGCTGTTGACATAGTCTACCTAGACTTCAGCAAGGCCTTTGACATGGTCTCCCACAGTATTCTCCTGGAGAAGCTGGCAGCCCATGGCTTGGACAGGTACACTCTTTGCTGGGTTAAAAACTGGCTGGATGGCTGGGCCCAGAGAGTAGTGGGGAACGGAGTGAAATCCAGCTGGTGACTGGTCACCAGTGGTGTTCCCCAGCAGTTGGGGTTGAGGCCCATCCTCTTTAATATCTTCACTGATGATCTGGATGAGGGAATTGAGTGCACCCTCAGTAAGTTTGCAGACGACACCAAGCTGGGGGGAAGTGTCGATCTGCTGGAGGATAGGAAGAACCTGCTGAAGGACCTGTACAGGATGGGTTGATGGGCAGAGGCCAATGGGATGAGGTTCAACATGGCTAAGTGCTGAGTCCTGCACTTTGGTCACAGCAACCCCATGCAGTGCTACAGGGTTGGAGCAGAGTGGCTGGAAAGCTGTGCAGAGGAAAAGGACCTGGAGGTGTAGGTTGATGCTCGCCTGAACATGAGCTGACAGTGTGCCCAGGTGGCCAAAAAGGCCAATGGCATCCTGGTTTGTATCAGAAATAGTGTGGCCAGCAGGACCAGGGGGTGATCATCCCCTTGTACTCAGCTCTGGTGAGGCTGCACCTTGAGTACTGTGTTCAGTTTTGGGCCCCTCACTACAAAAAGAACATCGAGGCCCTGGAGTGTGTCCAGAGAAGGGCTATGAAGGTGTTGAAGGGTCTGGAACACAAGTCCTGTGAGGAGAGGCTGAGGGAACTGGGGTTGTTTAATCTGGAAAAGAGAAGGCTCATGGAAGACCTTATTGCTCTCTACAACTACCTGAAAGAAAGTTGTGGGGAGTTGGGGATTGGTCTGTTCTCATAAGTTACTAGTGATAGGACTAGAGGGAATGGCCTCAAATTGCACCAGGGGAGGTTTAGGTTGGAAATTAGGAGAAATTTCTTCTCAGAAAGAGTGGTTAGGCATTAGAATGAGTTGCCCAGGGAGGTGATGGAGTTACCATCCCTGGGGGTGTTTAAGGAAAGGTTGGACGTGGTGCTTAGGGACATGGTTTAATGGGTGACCTTGGGTGTAGGTGATAGTAGGGTGATGGTTGGACCATATGATCTTGAAGATCTTTTCCAACCTTAATTATTCTGTGATTCTATGATAGATTTGATTTCTTAAAAATGGTTCCTCTAAATAATCAGCCTCCTAGAAGTATTAAATGTACTTGAATTAAAAAATATTTCCTTATTTTACTAGAAGTCTAAATATCAAAAGTTTACTATAGAAATGTGTTTCTGTTATGGGCTAGGGAAGTTGAAATTTTGCTGGAAATCCAATTCTAGGAACATGGAATAATTTTCAGCATAATCACCTCCCCTGGACAAAGGCATGTTTTCACAGCTTATCCATCTTGGCTTACATGGGAAGCGAGTCCACCAGCCTCCCTTCATTTGTATTCTTTAAAAGTTTAGCAAACTGAAGATAATCCTATGGTTACCCAAACAACTTCCTTTGTCCTTTGATCTGAAGCAGGAGGAAAGCATCAAGGTGAAATTAATACAGCTATTTGCAACAATAGAGTTGCAGCCAAAGTAAATGAATATGTGGATAGTATTAAACCCAGAAAATGGACTCTAATACCATGAAGGTGAAGGGCTGTCAAAAATGATGATTTTATGTATTGAGAAAGGACCCATGTTTCCCTTATGTTTATCATTCAACGTGCCAAGGTCGATAGTCATATTGAATTTACTATGACAAAATATAGAATGCTACAGAAGTATATCTTGCACATATTTATAAATAGATTTACAGAATAACAGATGAACCCTGCCTGAGATTGCTTTGTTCTATTGTATGAAATTACTTACCCAGCATACAAGATCTGATAGAATCTTATATCAAAAAATAAAGCCTACACTCCTATAAACAGGCAAATAAGGAATAAAAATGCATAAGTAATCTGACCTCCCCTGCAAGAATATATATATATTTTTTTTAGAATCTAAAAGGTTTTTATTTTCCAACTGTGTGATTGTGTAGGCCTTAAGTTCCCTTTAGTGGACTGCCTCAGGAAGCAACCAGGAACACAGGACAGGAAATAATCAGAAGACCAAAGTGAAGTTGAGGAATGAGGTGAAGCTCCATACCAGCATATATATATATATATATATTTCAGATTCAGTTTCACTTCGGTCTGCAGTCATCTAGATCAAAAAGCTGACTGCAGGCACTATTCATGATTACAGCACTGTACCACTAACCCAAAGCTCTTGGTTAGAAATATCCTGTTACGCTCAGTTATCTTTTAGACAAATTCAAGAAAAAGTGAGGACAAGAAGGTCAGTACCCACCTAAACCGCACTGTTGGCTTTACCTGCACAAGCTCAAAGCTATAAAACTGTTTTTTTAATTGGACTGTAAAGCTGAGGGAAGACAAGATGGCCCCGCAGCACATAGCCTCTAGCCTAGTCACTGCTGAAAATCAGGACTTCCCAAACCTATGTCGTGTTTTATTGTTGTTTTGGTCTAGAGTTGCTTTCAGCATTCATTTTGGTTTCTATGTTTTGACTTAATTTGGAGTTCAAGCTTCAAAATTCAAGTGGGAATTTGAACTGGGAAGAGATTTGACAGTGAGTTGGGAAGATGTTATTGCAATCAAATGCTCTCATTCCACATGCAAGGGAGCAACCGGTCTGTTTCAAGTATCTTCTCTTGATGTCAACAAAGAAATCACTCATGTTGAACACAGGTTGTTAACACAGTGACCAATGGAAACTGTTTCATTCAAAGGACAGCAGGGATCTGTAGCATTGCAACATCACAATTATGCTACAACAGAAAGAAAAAAGGACAAGTTTATTGAATTGACATTGTTGAGGCAACTGTAATTTGTCAAGAAGAGGACCATAAAGATAACTGCAAAATTGAAACAGAAAAAAAGGCTTTAAATTTTCTATTAATAAAGTAGAAATCAAAAACTTGATTAGCTCACATGTTCAGATGTCAGGGTACAAAAGTAATTTAAAAACACACTACCAAAGTGACTAGTGGTATGTCTACTTACTACATGTTTTGAATGGTAATTATTTTTTCCAGTCTTGGTGAGGTATTTTTTCTCACTTAAGTGTAATTAATCTGAGAGTGGGAAAGAACATCAAGAAAATATATACAAACAACAAATTATAGAAAGATATGTACTTGTTATGCAGAGACTATTCTTGCATAATTTCAGCTGTGGTTCAATTACTAAAAATATTATAATCCTCATTTCTATAACCTAGTTGAAGAAGTCACGAGCATCTCTACAGAAGTGAAAGTTTTCTGGGGTCAAGTTTTATGCTTATGCTTAAACATATGCTGTGGTTTTTTTTTTTTAGTAATGTTCAAAGAGAAAATGAATCTTGCCTTTTTTTTTTTTTTTTTTTTTTTTTTTTACTCCTGTGTGGTCAGTAATAGAAGTAATAAAAAAGTGAAAACTTAACACCACCAACATAAGTAAATACCTTCAAATGTGCTCAGAAACCAGATGCTCTCAAAGAGGAGTGTTTCATGTAGAACTGCACTTTTTTTGATTTGTAAGTATATAATATGCTATAATATATATTAGAAAGCAACAAACTCTTGTGACCTGGAATTGTACCTGTTAGGGTAATTTTATGAGTGAGAACATGAATCACACTATATTTTGTCTGGGTTTGGATTGATTTCCACTTATGTATCCAAAAGGTAGCAGCTTAACAAAAGCAGAGGGATGTTTTGTTTAGTTGTTCTTTTATTACTATTATTATATTACTTTTTGCAGCTGGTCCTTCAGTCTCTCATGGCCTCACTGTGAACCAAAAGTGTTAATTTGGAAAAAACAAACAAACAACCAAACACACAAAAAACACAACAAAATCACAGACATCACCAGACAAAACTGCATCACCCTTGAACTAAGTGTAGTCTTGGTGGGTGAGATGGGCTCCTCTCTGGTCCTGCCACACCACCTTCAGGCAGACGAGATCTCTAGGGCTCCACACCCATTCGACCACCAGAGGGAGCAGAACTGGTATTTGAAAGCCAGCGAATTTTGTCAGGTGTTCTCTGGTGAAAAGAAAGGTCCTCCTTATTTTCAAGTGGTACAGCAATTCAGCTTACTCCGGTTTTGAAAGCCCAGTAAGATGGTGGCTTATCAAGAGACAGAAGCCAGAAGTCCTGCAGTTCAGCTGATTGGAGATACGCTGGCTGTACCAAATTAGGTTTCCAGCTACGGCATCAATAGATAGAGAAACACCTATGAGTATGTAGCTGATGAACAAGTAAGTGGAGTCTTATGCAGGGATACTGAAATTCCATTCTCAGTTTAGTCATTCCCTCTGGTAAGCTTTCTCTGTAAGGTGAAGTATTCATATGCTGCTGCTTTCCCATTTTGATTGAAGCCCAGGTAAGGAGTTGTCTACATTCCTGGTGGCATGTACAAGTTTGTTTATCTTATAGTGATCAAAGAAGCACAAAAAGTGGGAAGTTACTGCTGGAGGTCTCTAGCCCAAATATCTGCTCACAGCAGGGTTAACACCAAAGTGGTACCAGGTTGCTCGGGGCTTTGTTCAGGAAAATCCTATACATCTCTGATAGTGTTTATCTCTAGATATGGGAGAAAAAGTGAGGGAGTGTCACTTGCTTCTACTGGGACGAGCAATAAAAATCAAAACCCAGATGTACACACTGCCTCTATCAACCTCACTTGTTCCCTTGCCCTTGTTTTTCTTCTCAAGGGAGAAAGAAAACCAGCTTGACTACTCATGCAATCAAGTCCCCAGGTCCCTAAGTTAGAAACACTTTGTGATCAAGAAGGGTCACTTGTGTTCCTTTGCAGGAGCATAAAATATCTGTTAAAAAAGGCCTGAGTTTCTGGATGAAAAGTAGTCCACGTGCAAAACTAATTTAAGAGTTGAAACCACTAGATGGTAAGAATCTATCTTCTGCAGACTGTCTGAAGTCAACTGTTTGAAATATTCTAAGGTAATTGCTGGTGGGGTAGAGCCAGAAAACTTTCCAAGGTAAAAAAGAAAACACTAGAATATTAAACTGTGGTCATGATGGTGAGAATAAGAGAGAGGGGACGCAAACCCTCTATAGGGAATGAAACATAAAAACTGTGTCTCCTGAGCTCTACAGAGCTGTCATGGATTTTTCTTAGAGCTGTAGAGAGAGTAGATAAAAGAAATGAATCAAGGCCAAAGAACAAGGGCCTGATTCCATCTACCAAAAGCATCTCCAGAGCAAGTTCTTCCTTTGTACTGAAGTGAAGCTTGTTGCAGAATGTGACCAGGGCCTCTAGGAGCCCCATATATATCTGTGCTACCGTATCTTACTGAAAGACAGTTCAAGGTGCACAGATTCAAGATACCGATACTAAAGGCTGACTGATGTAGGGATACTTTGTTAGTCTGGGAAGTGATATCAACTGGGGAACTCAGAAGATCGTTTCTAGGTTCAGTTTTGTTCATGATCTAGAAGGACATTTAATAGCACAGTGGTGAAATTCATAGCTCTTTCTAAAATGCGAGGTACAGCAAACACAGGAAAAAAAATAAGAAACATATGGAAGAGTTCTGTCTGAACTGCATTTCAAAAGAAGCACATCTTAATTCCGTCTTGGGAGTGCCTTATTACTGTCCCAACATTACATGAAGACAAGACCTGGTGCATACCATTCCTCCTCACTTCCCTCACCACAAGCCCTTATTTCTGTAGGAGGAAAGCCCAGGTGTGTTGTGTATTGCTGTTTTCCACCTAGATAACTAATCTCAGCAATAAACAAAACAGGACACGGGAAAACAGAAGGAAAAAAAAAATGCCCTGCAATCCAGAAATACTTTGAGGGTCTAGAAACAGGGGATGAGAATCAACCCAAAGAAATGCTGAGAGTGAGTGTAAAAGATTCAGTTGTCCTCTTGCCACCAAAAAGCATATCAGAGATGCACAGCTCACTGGTAAGATATGACTATTAAAAGGTTTTGGAGGTGTAAATATAAAGACTTCTTGATAATAAGTTATTTTATTTTCATTTATTTATTATTTACTTTTCACTAGACACTAAGGGAATTAGCTTTGTCCAACAGTTTACAAAAAAATCCAGTGTTATGACGCACAAAAAAAAGCATTCCGTCAATGAAATACTTTGTGGAGTTGTATGGAAAATTCACATTATACTCCACTTTATTGGGTACAGCTTCTGTGTAGATTCCTTCTCTTTCCCTTAGGACCTGCAGTTTGGTGCAGAGGACACTTGGCAAAGCTACACAGCAGAGCTTTCACAGATATCAGTAAAGTTCCAGGCATTTGGGTTTTCTACTTATTTGTGTTTACACTCATTTATAGCCTTGTTGTTACTGTGATGTATTTTGTTTGACTGTGACAATATTTTGTTACTGTGACAATATTTTGACTACCACTGTATACCACTGTGACAATATTTCGACTACCCCTGTACACATTCTGAGAGGGAGCTACAGTAGGTGAATTCCAATCTACAAAATAACAAAGCTGTATATAGAATTTCTGACCCCCATCATTTGGAATACTCTATTTTCTGACACCCATCAGCCAACACTAACAAGGGGGAGAAGATGAAAGTAAATCTTTTTTAGGCCATCTTTTCCAATTAGCCCTAGAAAATCTGTTCCTGCACATCCCATCAGCTTAGATCAAATGTCCTTGAGTATCTGCCAACTAAGTAAAAAGACACAGAGAATCCCCACATTCTTGACAGCAGAGATTTGGCACTTTAAAGATTCTACAGATGTAAACCTGGGTATGGCTAAGGAACTGAATAAAATCTGCAACACTTTTTTTTTTTTCCTCTTTAGAAAACATGCAGGCTCCTGAGCACTTCTAGAGCTTTATCCTCCAGCTGCAAATATTTTTTCTCATTTCATGCCTATGGGGGCCATCTCATTTCCTGCCTATGCTGTCCCATCACAAAGGAGAAGTTAGCCATAGGTATACCTCCCTCATTGCTACGTCATAGACTAAGAAGGCACAGTATCGTACAGATGAAAACTGAAATGGATACATTCTGCTAGTGCAAACTTAAGGTACCAGAAGTAGATAGAGAAACATTATATTTGTGTTGCAAAGGGAATCATTTAAATGCAGGGAAAAGATGGGCATATAAATGTGACATTTAGCACTGTAGACTGAGAAAAAAAAAACTTTTTAGGATTAAACTGGAATAAATTTAAGATAACTAATTTGAATGACACTAATATTTTCATTATTTTTATTGATATTTTACTTCTTGCATTACGCTAAATGTAAAGATTAGTATTTTGACTGTTTCTTCTGAAAGGAGCTCAAATTTCTTTCATCTGTGTTCAAACTTCTTGGGACAGATTTTGGTTTTCTAAAATATGTGGTTATAGAATCACAGACTCATTGAAAGATTAAGGTGCAAGGGACCTCAGGAGATGTGTAGCACCAACCCCTGCTCACAGCAGAGCCGACTCCAGAGCTCTATCAGGTTGCTCACAGCTGTGCCCTGGTAAGTCTGGAACATCTCCAAGGGTGGAGATCCCCCCCAACTTCTCTAGGCAACCCATCAAAGTCCTTTCTTCAGTCTTCTTTGGGGAGGAGGAAAAAGAATGCAGGAGGAACACAGCCTTACAGCAAGTGGAGGAATATTGCCATCTCTATTTTATGGGGAAGGGTTTAATAGATGCATTTGAGAGGGAATGCTATGCTTGATGAAAGAACATCAGAATGGCGGAAGAGTTACCACAAAAGGAATGTATTTTGTATTTACATCCCTCAAGTAGGAAACTAAAAATCCCATGAGGTTTTCCTACCCAGAGAAAGAGGGAGTCCTCCTGGCTCAGTTTCTCTTTCAACATGATTTTTGTACTGAAAAGCGGGAGCCTTTGCCCATGATGAGGAGCTTGCTAACAGGAAAATGGTAATTCTGCAAGATGGTGGGAGGTCTGGAGGTGAAGACGTATGGAGAGTGGCTGAACTCACTTGGTTTGTTCAGCCTGGAGAGGAGAGGACTGAAGGGAGACCTCATCACAAGTCTACTGCTTCCTCATGGTGGGGAAGTGGAGGGGCAGGCGCTGAGCTCTGCTCTCTGGTGACCAACAATAGGACTCAAGGAAATGGCTCACAGCTGTGACGGGGTGCTTCAGGCTGAGTATCAGGAAAAGGAGTCTCCGGAGCAGGAGCGAGTACGGTAGCGAGGGCTGCCCAGGAGGTGGCAATCGGGAGCCTCTTACAGGGCTGGAGCAAAAGTGGAGGGAGGCTCCCAGGAAAAAGGTGGCTGCCTTTAAGGTGGGTTTATTTGCCTGCCAGATGGGAAGTCTGTGACCAGCCCCTTTAAAACAGGTAAAGGCAGTAAGGCTTCTCCACCCACTTGCCTTGATCTTTCATCATAACTGTGGGCCAGGCGGGGAGGTTGTGCAATGTGCGCGCTCCAGTCAGGAGGCTGTGGGAGAGGTTCATGCGCTGCGAGCAGGAGCCGAGGCTCGGAGGCCTGAGCCAGGAGAGCAGGCAGGGGCTGGGATTGAGGCCCCCTCTCCAGCCAGTATGCAGCTGAGGACCTCAACTGGCAGGATTGAGCTCTCCCTCGGGCTCCTTCTCTTCTGGGCTCTCCTTCCTTCTGAGGTGCCTGGGAAAGAAGGTAAGTGTGGGGCCTGCTAGTCTTGGGTGGCAGGCAAGTGAGAGGGATTTCTCTCTAAAGGGCAGGGAACAGGGCCTGGTCTACTTGCATGGGGACCCAGGGACAGCGCAGCCTACCTGGAGAGAGCTGGAGAAGGCCTGTAGGAGACTGCGGTGCCTAGGGACGGCAGATGGGTGTGGGGGGGATGAAGGTGAAGAGCAAGCCACTTCTGACTCGGGTGCTCAGTGAACTGAACTCAGGTATGTGGTTCCCCCCTCCCTCTCCACCCCCACCCAGATGAAGCACAAATGCCTTGGCATATCCAGTGGTCCAAGAGAATTCTGCCTGTGTTTGCATTAAACACAAATGTTGCAGATAACAAGCTCAAACGTAAACTCACGTCATTGCAGCCACCCTCCTCAAAAACATCCCTGAAGTTTCCTAAGGAAGCCCTCTTGAGAGTTAACCCTTGTGAGCAAGAGAACAGTTGTTTTTGAAGGTTTGGAAGGCAAGGTGGTCTCTTTCATTTACCTCAGTGCTGGTAGGTAGCGTTGGGCTTTACAATTTCCTCTTACAGCTCTTCTTTTAAGACTCCTGCTCCCCTTCCCTGTTCCACTTAGTCCCTTTTACTAGAAGTAGTAATCTTTTTTTTTCTTCCATCTTGGTAGTTGCACAGTGGTTATGAAATGTCTGGGGAATGGAAACTTTAACAGGGAGGTGAGGAAGAGTAAATCTCTGTTCAGTTTCCTACCTCTTGCACTTAATTCCTGTTAGAGAATTCTTTTTGAGTCTCTGTTTTGTGTGGTGAGAAGTGTCAGGGTTTTTCAATCCCAGGGACAGCCCCCTCCTTTGCTGCTCCTAGCCCTTGATTGAGAGGATTTAGTCATAAATGGCAGCTCAGCTGTGGGCTCATCTCAGACTCACTGTGCGATGAATGTTCTTTTAAACTGTTCTTGACAAGCACGTTTGTATTAAGGATTCAGCTAAATGGATGCAGCTAGTAGACGTCAAGAAGGTAAACCTAGGTGAGAAGTAATATAAGGTATTGCCACACAGGCTCTGTTTTCCCTAAGTGTGTGACCAGTAGTTGGCAATTACACTCAGGGACTTCTCTGCCAGCTTCTCACCTATCTCAAACATCTTATTTTGGCTGTGGCTGTGATCTACTCTTCCTTAGTGTGTAGCAGGGAACAGCCTATTTCCCTGATGTCCTCTCTTATCTGAAGTCTTTTTTCTTTTGGGGAGATCTTCTATGTGGCTGGACAGCCATGGAGAGATTTCTAGGAGAGAGGCTGTGGACCAAAGAGCTAGTAGCCCCAGAGTACTTGTATTCCCTGTGCTCTTGTAGTCCTGCTTACTCATTCTTCCTTTCTGTGGAGACTCCCTGTTGTGGGTCTTTCAGTTTGAGAGATGCACTTCTTGAGAGTGGACTTTGCCTTCTCCAGTGGGCACAGGGTAGCTGGAGAAGCACCTGCTGGTGGTACCGTGGCATGGTACACAGGATGTGGAAGGTTTCTGTCCCAGCCTCTTTTGAATTCCTTTCCTTTGCTCTCTGCTAGAACTTGCTGTGCAGCCCCTCTCACTTCCACATCACTGCTTCAGGCCTGAAGTGCGTGGGATAGATGTTATCTGGGTGATGGTTCTGGAAGGACAGGCTACCTCACCCTGAGAGTTTTTGGAGCCAACAACACAAGAATAGTATCTCAGATAGACTGAGAGCAGAAGGGAAGTGAGTGAGGAGCTTTGTCTGGACAGGGAGTCTGTGGCTAGGAAGGTTTTGCCATATGACCACGCTGTGAATGCAGCAAACTTGCAAAACCTGGATTCCTGCTTTTCCCTTCTCCTGATCCTGAAAGGGTGTTTCAGAGGTGAGAACAGCAGTGCAATCCCTCTTATCTCTGCTTCTGGGCCCACAGCCTGTTTCCTCATTCCACAGGACTCCTGCTGATCTGCACTTTACACTCTATTAGTTGTAGTTGGCAGGCAGCATTCATAAAGCAGTCAGACGAGGGGGAGGAAATCCAGTTATTTAAATGCTGTTTAAAAATTTCCCCCCTCCTACCTTTCACCCCCCACCCCTTTTTTTTTTTTTTTGCTGTTACCATTAGAAATGTCCCCTATGAATACACCCACAGGAATCCAAAAGGGAATCCAAGGATTTCTTCCAGTTTCCTATGTTCCCAAGTCAGGGCTGCAGTAGGTGCGCTGAAACTAGTAGTCTGTGCTGTCAGTACCGGCAGACCCAAAGGAAGTCATGAGGCTGCACATCCAGCAGTACAACTTACACTAACTCCTCTCCCTTCCCCGTTTGCCAAAGAAGTGATACATTTTTAAATTTTTTTTTTAGATCAAAACTTCACAGTAAAGTCTGATTGTATTTTCAAGCGTCTTTGAGGGCTAACAATGAATAGACTACTGCATTTCTCCATTGCACGACTCCAGGAGCCAAGGCGTAACACACAGTCGTGCAGTGCAATCCTTTGAGAGGTGGCAATGCTATGCCCTGGAGATGCTATTAGCTTGCTCTCATGGTTAAAACTGTTCTGAGGGGGAGAAGGTAAAACGATTTCTAGGCCACCATCAGATCGTGAATGACCTGGGTCAGAGGTGTAGTGTTGGTCAGTTTGAGAAACTGCCTCATGGCTTTTGAGCCCTGTGACAGTGGAAAATCCCTTTTACAACTTCACATTGCCTCTGTCTTTCCGCCAGTGTTTGAAGCACTGAATAGTAGTTCCTCTAGGCAACATCGATTGATCTTTTGTGTTGGTAATTTATTTGATCACCTGCCTCTTCATCCATTTTGTCTGCTGGTTTCCTATTCCAAGGAAAGATGTGCTCAGCTGCTAATACTAGCTTCCCATTTCAATAGGCTTCGGTCTCCTCCTCCTATTTTGGGACAGTTTTTAAAAGGCATAAAGTGTCAGGGTTTAGCATGTCATTATGTATTGTGTGTGTTAATTGAGAGGAAGGTGGAAGAGGAGGGGGGTCCATATGGGGAAGAACTTTTAACTCCTCCTGACTAGTTGCATTGTTTTATGTTTTCCCACCCTTCCTCCAGCCATACTTTCTGAAGGTAAAAAGTCACAAAGAATGTGTGAGCTGAGAGATGAAGTGCAGGTTTTGCCTTCTTTGACAAAACTAGAATGAAGTCATTCCATGGCACGTGAGTTGAGTTACTGATTTTTCTTTACCCTTTGTTTTTCAGTGGATCTGCTAGACACAAGCACTGCACAGGGTGAACTGGGCTGGCTTCCAGACCCTCCAGAAGTAGGGGTGAGTACACGTGTTCAAGGATGGGGAGCTGTTGGGAATGCCAGGTGATGCAAAAATGTAATCCAAGTTGAAATTTCACCCTGTGTCCCAGAATCAGGCTTTTTCTGCAGCCCCATCCTCTCCTGGGCCTTGCATGGTTTTTAAGTCTCCTTTGCAGCCCCTTCACCTCTGCAGCCTCACCCACTAGCTCGCTGTTAAAGGACTGTAAATCTTCTGATACTTACTGACTTCCAGTAGCTTTCAGTAACTAAATGTGTCCTTGAAATATATTGTTTTTATGATGCAATAAAACTTAACAGAAAAAGAGGAAAAATCAAATCATGTCTCCTTCTCCAGGCAAGTAGCCATGGCAGAAGTATTTCTGTCTACAAGCCTCTAAGAATTTAGAAACTTTGCCTGCTTAAGCTTGTTCTCTCTTTTTTTCTTTCTTCTTGAGTGTTAAACTGAATAATTCAATTACAAATTATTTTTTTAATCATCAGCTGACTGAGGAAATAATTGTAAACTCATGGGGCAACAACCTGGCCTATTGGGTGGGCTGTAAGGTTCTAGGACTTTATATCCAGTCCTGTTGCTGTTTTTGACCCACACAAGTGATAATGAGGGAGGCGTTTCCCTTTATTTCATGACTGTAAAATTGAGCTGATGGAAGTGCTTCAGAATCTACTCCTGAAAGCACTGCAATATTGGACTCAAAAAGGCAGCTGAGCTCTCAGCTATTTTTGTGTAAGTACGGATATTTTGTATCAAGTACAGATAAAACAGTCCCTCTTTGTGTCACAACTTAAGTTAGGGAAGGTGGTTTCCTTTCTAAGAGCAGGACTGTGGGTGGGGTGGAAGGAAGGACCAAAGAAAAATGGATTCATGAACCATGTTGCAGTAGTTAGAATGATCCATGTTAATAAGTAGTTCAAATTCCTCATCCTTATCTTTCTAGCAAGGCACAAGCTCTCCTATGGAGTAAGAATCTTTACTCTTGTTGCTTATAAAGTAGACCTAGGCTCAGCCTGTTCCTAACTTGTTTTCATAACTTTCCTCTGTAATGTGCTGTGTCTGGTTAAAATTCACCCCAGCCGCCTCCTACTCCTGGTAGTCCTGCTTAAGTGAACTAGAGCCAGATGGTGAGGTTTTCCTATACTGACATATCCACATTTTTTGTTAGTACAGCTGTTTTGCTTATTATTATACCCTGCTCAAAACAGGTGCCATACTGAGACATACATGTAGATCGTATTTTGCTCACTGCTCCCCTTCTTGTCCCTATCAGCTGTCTGTGTGGTGATTTTGACCCAATACTGTGCTCCAGGCATGTTCAGGATGAAATCAATATATTGAAGAGATGGGAAAAAACATGAAAAAGCGCTTTTTAAAAACGTTGTCTTCTTTCTATCAGATTATTTTTTTTGTCACAGAACATCTGATTTTTGCAGAGTAGGCTCACAGCAGTGCTAGGAGCTGGCATACCCTTCTGCTTGTGCTACATCTGCTTTTTAAAATTTTTATATCTATATTTAAAATGTAATTGTAACTAGGAATTTTAGAATATGCTGGAGAGAATGGCCTGAGAGCATTCTATACTAGTAGATCAAGATGCTGATGACTGATAAACTAACAGATGATGAAAAATAGATTAATCAGCTTCTGAGAGCAACTCTTGCAGGAATTTGTCTAATTACATCATTTCCTTATAACTGTTAGGTGGATGTCTGACAAATGTCCACAAGCAAAAAGGGAACCATGGGCAATTCTCTTGGAATCAGAACTTTGAAAAAGTTTCTGAAATCATTCTTTCAAAGTGGTGAAGTAAATGTGTTTGAAAGAGAACCAAGATTAATTCATAACATTTTTGATAAAAAAGAGCAAAGCTTAATATCGAACAGTCTGACTAGTTTAAGTAGTAACAGGCTGGAAACGTCTGAGCTGTATTGCTTACGGAGTCAAAGGGAAGAGCTGTATTTCATGTAAGAATGCTATTTGTACCTAACCTCAGATGCCAGAGATCTCCTATCTGTGAGGTGGATTTGTGTCAATATGCTTATCGCACACAGGAAGAATGTGCTGTGAGGAATTTTCATGCTTTGTATGGACAAAGTCTCTGAGGCCCTGTGCAGAAGAGGTTGGATAACTCTGTGGAGGCAGAATCAGACCTTTGTTTTCTGCTCTCTTTTAGCCTATGCTAAATGCATGAAGTGGTTTGCTATGTGTGATTGTTTCATGGTCAGACAGGGTCTGCAGCTCGTGTAGACAATGCTTCTGTTAACACATAGCTTGTGAACACCAACCTGTATGACAGTCAGTTTTGGACAGTATGGGTCATTGTTCTGGACTTTGAGTACACTGTCTAGCAGTGAAATTCTGCCTAAGCTTAATGGTGTGATGTAGGACTGAAGTAAAATGTCTATAGAAATTGTTTGCTGAAAAGTTTATGCTAGCTTGCTTTGTAATAGCTGTTCAGAAAGTCTTTCATTCACTTTAAGTTATGATTGAAAAATAGGCCCTTAGAAAGGCAGACTACTGAAGGACGACTAAAATCCTGTAATGAATAAATTAAATAACTAGGCACAGTAGCATTGCTTCTTGTCAAGTTGCAAAATAACAGTATACAACTTATCTGTTTTGCTTTCAAGTATAATTGCATCAGCCTTGAAAATATAGTAATGAGGAGTCATGCTATTCTCTTGCATTTGTCTTTCAATAGACAAGGCCCTGAGCAACTCCAACTGTTTCTGAAATTAGCCTTGCTGTGAGTAGGAGATTAGAGTAGAGACCCAGAGGTCCTTTCCCACCTAAATCATGAGTATACGTGACTACATATGTTGTTAGCCATTTTTACTGTAGGATGCTATGTGCTGGGCCTCTCAAGGTGGCATTCTATGCTGTTGTATGGATTGTAAATTAAACACGTGATTCTTTGGTGGCTGATGTGTTTTCTTTCAAGGCGTGCTTTCAGCAGCTCTACAACAGTCTTTGCTTGCAAAAGAGTACTTTTTCACAGCTACTTTATTTTTAATTTGGGTATCTGTTATTTCAGAAATCACGTGAACTCTGCTGCTGCCACATATTGCTATTTGTGTCAATAGGCACAATTTGGCCTATTATATTAGAATTAAAGGATCAGGATCAAATCCAGATGATTTTCTTAGTCTCCTTTCTGGACTGCCATTGCTGTCAATATCTTATGAATGGTAAGGTGGAGGACATCATTTTTTCCGTCTATTCTATACTTGTTTGCTTCTACCCATACTTCAGAGTGTTGCTATCAGTTCCAAACTTTATAATGTGTCCCCTAGTGTGAATGGCACCTGGCCTGCTCAGCCTTGGTATAGTTTCACACATGTAAATGCACAGCACCTTAATGTATTCCAATGACCTAAATAGCCACTAGCTGCAGTTATCATGGTTCCCAAAATACTTGAAAAACTTTGGAAATGATGCAATTCCTGTGCAGCTCTGTATTCTGTGTTTCACAGGATGTCTGATTATGAATGTAGCAGCTGCCAAAACTTTATTATTGTAACTTGAGTAAGTCAGTGCTCAGATTTGTTTATTTGATGTTTTATTTTTTTCTATTAAACCCTAGGCATAGTACAAATTTTACATTGCTCATTTTTTTTCTTTAGGTAATAGACTAGATCAAGTACTTGTGACCTGTCAGCAACTTTTATGTCACTGACCACAAAATGATGATTACAGGCCTTCAGGTTCTAACAAAGCAAGGTAGTGTTTTGGTGTAGTAAGATGTCTCAGAAACCAGCCATCAGCTGGTATCAACATCTGTTTCTGCCATTTCTGTTCAGACAGATCAGCCTGGCCATGAAAGAAATAATGGTGTGGGCCACACAGCCCTCAGCCTGCAAGTGATTCCAGCATGGCTCTCCTATTTCATTAAACCTGAGCAGTTCACTTAATCATCAGTATCTTATTCAGGTAGTCTTACCTGGAACAAGTCTCAGCAAGTCTGTAGCATCTGAAGATGGTGTCAGAAATAACCACCAGAAATGCTGTTGTGTGCCTCTCTTTCCACAGCTGTTGATAATGCATGTCCTCTAGGATCTAACTCAAAGAGATGTTATCATCTCTGACCCTGGAATAAAGTGTCGTTATATACCTCAGCCTGCTCTCGGTTTAAGTATCAGGCATAAGTGTTTAACTTCAAGTGAACAAGATCTGCACAGAAGTAAGGGACAAATGCCTGGTAAAGTCAATAAGTAACAGGAAATGGGAATTGCTCTGTCTTCAGGGTCATATCCTGACATGCCCTATTGCTGTTGATATGCAGACTCATGGAGATACTTGTTGATGATATTGTTAAGCGAAAAATAGTTACCTCGTGGATATTTGGGAGAAAGGTTAAAAAAATATATTGTACATGTCCAGGTATACTTTACTCAGAGGGGTGAGAGGTGGAATAGGAAAAGTGAGATGAGAGGAAGTCAACTGTATATTAACAGCTGTTAAATCAGTAATCATACTGTAAATACTGTAAATCAGATTGCATGAGCCACCAAACTGGTAGTCTAGGATGAAGTTATGCACATACATCCAAGAAGCAATCTCAGCTAGTGAACTCGATGTTGTGACTTGAAGGGCAGAAAAGAACACATTCTGAGCGAAAGTGAAGATGCTCTATGACTTACATTCCTCACCATGGCTGCTCAGGCACTACAGTGATGACAGCAGTGTTGCCTAGCAGCTTGAGGAAGCTGACTCATCTTTTTATAGCTGTTTGATGAGAGTGGACAAGGTTCACTGAGCTTCCTCACATGAACACAAAAGCACCACAAGCCATCTGGAGCTTTAAGAGGAGGCTGCCTATAGCAAGGTCCTCTGGAAAGATGAGCAGGCTATTTAAAGTTTAAAACCAAACCAAACCAAATCTCATTATAATACCAACTAGAATACTGCTGAGTTTGCAGGCAGACAAGTTAGAAAGTAAAGGCTTTATATCTTTTGCTGCCAGCTGTGTCCTTGATGGGTTGACCCAAGCTTTGAAGTGTGATTCTTACTAATTCAGAGGCTGAGTTACAGAAAAATTTGCTCATTCAGTCTGGTTTCTTGGAAGGTTATTTCCATTGCTTCTAAGGCCAGTTCCTGCCTTATCTGTGCCTGACCTAGAGCCTGCCATCTACTTGCTTGTCTTTCATGCTGCCATCTCATGCAGCTTCTCTTCTTCAGGCATGCTTCTCTTTCCAAAGAAAAGGCACAATTACCCTGTCCCTGTTTGGGACTCTACCTGATCTGATGCTCTTTTTTAAAAGGAACCTAAACAAACAGAGTGAGTATTTCCCATTGCCATCAGACTCATTTTTCAGGTTTACTATAAATACTGGAAGTGTACTTGACACACCATACAAAACCATAACTCACACCAGACTGAGCTCTCTGCCTTGGAAAAAAAAAATCTTTCATTTACAATATATTCTAGGCAATGTAGCGCACAAATATGTGAGAGGTACTGCTTTATTGGTAATTGGATTTTAGCCATGAATTCTGAACTCCTAAGATGCACCATCTGTTTTTCTGCTCCTGTGTTTTTTGTGATTATTGATATAGTTAGTGGGTGTTACCAAAGAAGGCACATAAGAAATAAGTGTTCCAAAATACCTATGTGAAGTGTTGGACAAGAGTATCGTTCTCCCTGACCTGGTAGCATCTGTTGTGACCCAGACTGTTTTCATGCAAGACCTTAATGTGGCCAGGCAGTTCAGAGAACGAGCAGACAGTAGGACCTGGATTTGATAAACAGGTTATATAATCAATGCAGTGGAGCTCTGTGGCTCAGATTAGCGCCTTACCTTCCCGTGAGGACATGAATACAAGTTAAATTGGAAGGAGGTGGGATACAGACCTATGCACTAGTGCCCTAAAGGACAAATAATTGCACAACACCTGCTCCTCCCTGAAAATAATCAATGGATCATTGTGGGGGGGAAAAAAAATGTATCATCCCACCCAGACAGATATGCAGACAAGTAACCATTGCTTTTATGTTCAGTTGTATCAAAGGTTCCATGACGATGATGTGATGAAATCAAACTTGCCTGACCATTGCCAAATGTTCAAAGAAATAAAAACAGCCTCTTTGCTGTTCTGAGATCTAAAGTTATAGGACTTATGAAGTTAAGAGTCTAGTTATAACCATGTTTCTTTCATTATCATCTAAATTATCTTCCACGCCCGCAAGAGAACTTGCAAGAGCATTGAGAAACTTTCAGCACAGTGTCACAGAAACCAAATTCTGGAATATTTTCAAAACACCAGTGTGATGCTGCTATTTTTGATGGGTTGGTCAAGCTTTGCCTACTGACAGATTTTTCATCAGATGTATTTTAGCTAGAGAGAAGCTGTTCGCAATATTACAGCAGATATCAGCAAGGTGTCTCTGCCTCAGTCTTACCTCTGAGGAACTACATTAAGAATCTAATGCAGCTGAATCTGTAATGTACAACTAGCCTTTAACTCTAAAACCATGCCAATATTTTTTTTTGTCATGATGGCATGCAAATGCTATACGAATGTCAAAGAGTCAGAAGTGCTTCTATTTTTCTCCCCTTTCTGTTTACGTGGGGAAAGGGGAGAGAAATCACTCAGCTGTGTGTGTTCCGCTAGGCGGTTTTAGGCTTGGGGCACCAGTGATGTACGGTTGTTGAGAAAGATTGCTCTTTCTGTAGCACTTCTTCATTGTAGATGGCTGTACTAACCCAGCTTGTCTTTTGATCTTGGCGCAACTCTCTAACCCAAAGTTAAACAAGTTAATGCTTTTCAGCATGTGAACTCCTAACCTCTCCAGTAGAGACCTGCATCTTAGTTTAGCAACTTCAAGCTTACTGGCAAGATGCTTGCTTTGTTGTTACCTTTTGAAAAGTCTCTTAAAAGTATCCCTGTACCTTTCCCCAGGGGTGTGCAGGCCACAGATTGGAAGTTACTGTGCTGAGCTAACCTGAAGGCAAATGAAATATGGGTCACAACAGCCAAGCTCTTATCTGAAGGGAGATGGGACAAGTGCCTGGCAGGGTAGAGATAGAGACAGCATTACTGCTGTGAGCCACAAGCTCTTGTGACTCCAGTCTGAGCCTTAGGATTTGCAATGCTGTCTGCTGTTTCTGTACTGGTAGCCTACCTCTTCATAGCAAGTGTGAATTTTTTACTTTTCATGATGAAAGTACTTTTTTCATTAAAAAATAAAAAGCTAAAACCAAAGAAGACCACTTTTCTAATGCCTGAAGAGCCTGTGACAGCAGCTCCAGCAAGACATACAAACTGTCTCAGTTCATTTCTTAAGGCAGACCTCATGAAGAGTAGCTCAGAGATGGATGGAGGAATCACAGGTTGTCCGATATCATTTCCTTGAAGCAGAACTAATCTAGAGAAGGCTTACTCATAGAAGAAGCAAGGTAAGCCTTCCTGAGGCTTCAGGGCTTCAAACTGTATAATCAATTCACAGTCAGTCAAGATATATTATAACATATGTACCTTATCTTATCTTTGGATGTTTACTCACAAGGCAGACCAAACCCATACTGTTTACTGCAAATATGTCAGTGCACTCCCAGTTTGTCATTCATGTCATTCTAAACTGGCTTCATAAAGACAGATCTTCTCCTTCACTGCTTTCTTTAATATTTAATCCAACCCAGCAATGGGAAGAAAGTTGCCTTCCTTTTTCCTAAACTTGCAGTATTCTGAGCTTATTGAGATAGTACTTTTGCTAAGTGAGGTTTTCTTTCACTTACCACTAACTGCTGCGCTGGAATTATTTAAAGAGTTTCAAGAACAAATCTCTGGAGTTAAGTGCTGTGTCAGCGTATCGGCTCCTGAGAAGCACAGAGCACCTTTTTGTCCTCAAATCCAATAGCTACATCCTTAGGCTTTTTAGAAACTCATGCTACTAATTTATGGCCCTCTCTTGAATGCACTGGCTTTTGCCTTCTCAGCAACTTTTTAAGAATTCTAAAAAGTTTTAAGAATTTAAACTTAAGAAAGTTTAAACTTAAGACAGTTAAACTTAAGAAGGAATTTAAAAGGAGTTAAAAAAAAAATAAAAAGTAAAGAGGTTAAGAACTCTTTAGCTTGCTTGGCGATGGGGAGTGGAGTAGGTGACTTCCAAAGGTCCCTTCCAGCCTAAGCCTTTCTACAAGTCCAGACCTCATGAGAAAGTTTTCTAGAGCATCGTAAAACCACAGTTCACTCCCTGCTGGAATGAGGAAGTCTAACTCTGAGCCTCCTCCACTTCTCCTATAAAAATATTTCCCATCCTCTGGCCAAACTGATGACTGGAGTAAGGATATAGTGTCTGGAATTAAATGGGTAGAAAGTAATATTATCAAAGGAGGTTGATTCAATGTCATTGGTAGACAAGCTGGAGAGTCAAGTAATTCATATTGATTGAATCAGACTCTACCACACATATTCATTAAGAACATTACATTAAAAAACCAGAGGCATACATTTTGATTTTGCAGCAGATTCTTTGAGGATGTGAGACAGTTGCCTAGCAACTTCTGGACTCATCACCCTTTCATTAAGTGTTGTATGTAACAGTATTCCTCCACTACTTTGAATTTAAAAGCTTCACTGAATAATGAAGTCACAAGTGTTTTTAACGATAGCTCTGCAGTTGCTAGCATAAATAATATCCTCATTTTACTTCCTTTACCCATCAGCAGCAGAGTCTAGAAAAACCATGTCTGACTCCCTTGTTATTTCTTTGTGCCACACTGCATATGAAACTGTACAATAGACGTCTTTGCTCTGAAGATCTGAGTCTGGAACAAGATGGGCTAAGATAAGCTGAGAAATACAGGAGTTAGGAGTTGGATTTTTTTTTTCCAGTAGTAGAATAGGAAAAATTTCTGCCAGAGTTGTCACTATTTAAAATTAACTTTTGGCCCTGTATTAGTTAAGTTAGGAAAATGGTATATTTTCACCACAACAATTCATGTCTTTTAGTGAGACATGCAAAAATTGCTTTCTGGTGACTTTTACGTGTGACACTGCCTTGAAATACACTGCTAATGGCAATTTTTTTAACTCTCGTCCTTCGAATGCAATTGTATATTTCCCATCAGCCTGGTGGAGGCAGATACCCATGGAAAAAATGCTTCTAAAAGCTATTCTGAACATTGGCAGTTTCTTAACTTTTTTGTTATTCCCTTTCTAACTTCTATTTCGATACACTTCAAGATGTCTTGTAAATTTAGTTCTGTAGCATTGTCCAGAAGTTTTTTCAATGAAATAGTGCAAGGGGTGATTAAGCAGTTGACACTTGGTTGATCAACAGAGATTGATCAGTCTATTTCTCTCTCTTGCTGTTCTTAGTCCTTTGACCTGCAGTAAGTGAAATAAATGAAAATCCTGTGGGGTGCAGGTATATACCAACTGAGTCTGATTAAGAGGGCGGGGTAACGCTGGAGATTAAGTACATGGAGAAAAAGGAAACAAGAAGGGACAAATTGATCCCATCTGCAGAATTTCCTGGGAGGAAACTGCAGGTATGCATTTAGGTAAATGGCTGAGAACAGACTGATATGAGCCAGTGCTATCAGCAGTGCTTGCTATCTTGGAGAAAGCACTGATAGTTTACAGAGCGGGGCTGTACAGGAGATTTCCTTTGGCACTCTGTCTCTAGTACTCCACTAGCCAGCAGAGTAACCCACAAGGCTGTTATCTGGTCTGTGGGATCAGAAGCTGGGAGAGAAGCTGCAGGGCTATGTTGTGAGCACAGGAGGTGGTTGTGCTGAAGAAGAGAAATGTGTGAATCTCGTGCTCAGCCCATGAGACTTGACAAGCTTAGAGTAATATAGACACTGAGGTGTTGTTTAAAATGCATCTTAACCTGGGGTGTGATTTGAAACCAAGATGCTTAAACCTGTGCCAATACCTATGTGGGCACTTGTTTGAATGTAATTTGATTAAACATTTAAAGCATAATGAAAAAGACGGTATTAACACGGTGTGAAAAAGGATATAAGCTATTTTCCCTGTGGACAACACCTTCCTTTCCAAGTTCTCAATTTTCATGTGTGACTTACTTATCATTGAACATTCTTTGCATTTCATATTTGACCTGTGGTGAGGAAACAAAAACACAAAAAAAGTCAGTGAAAATGCTTACAAAACCCTACTAGATTCATACAAACAATATCAGTGAGATATATCCAGTTGGGCATGCATCCTTCTCCCAGCGATTATTTTGCTGGGGAAGAAGCAGAACCTAGTATGAAGTCAGGAAAACCAACTGAGTTTTAATAGTTAAAGTAGGGTTTGCAAATATCACACCCAAATTAAGTGTGAACTCCTAATTAATGAGCACAGTACTTCTGCAGTTGGTATTCCCATTGTGTCAGGCCCTCTCTTGTCTTGCCCCAAAATGCTGTGCACTATTTTCAGGGGCAGTTAATAGTCCTGGCATATCTTATTGTACACTTTGAATTTAAACAGTGGCAGAAAGAAGTGGACAATACATGGGAGTAGGGGGTCTTTATCTAAGACAAGGCAGTGCATGAAAGAAAAGAGGTTGGAACCAAGGTAGGATGAAGGGGATGTGCAGCGGTCCATGCACTGTGGTTCCTTTCAGTTTCGCATGAGTTACGCCCTAATTAGAGTATCCTGTGTTCCCAGTGTAAAGAGTTGAGGCAGATATGGGGCTGTAGGCCAGTGTAAGAGGCCTTTCAGCTACGCAGGCTTTGAGCCCTGAATGCTAAATAAGAGTGGATCTTGTAGGCTAGATTTTGTCGTATTTGAGGTGAAATTTGTTTCTCACATCTGTCTAACATGTTTTCTTCTACCTCGGGAGCAGTGGAGTGAAGTGCAGCAGATGATAAATGGCACCCCGGTCTATATGTACCAGGACTGCAGTGTGCTTTCTGAGGGAGACACCGATCACTGGCTTCGCACCAACTGGATTTATCGGGGTGAGGCAGCCTCTCGCATTTATGTGGAGCTGAAGTTTACTGTGAGGGACTGCAAGAGCTTCAAAGGCGAAGTGGTGACCTGCAAAGAGACTTTCAACCTCTATTACATGGAATCTGAGCAAGATGTCGGGATCCAGTTCCGCCGCCCGCTGTTCATCAAGGTCTGTAGTGCTGTGGGTGTAAGGCTGTCATGCCTTTCAGCTTAAACTGGGTGTGTCTTGCTGGCTGGGGGCGGACAGGAGAAGCAGCATCTGGGGAAGGGATGTGGATAAGTGCTGTCCTTTGAATAAGCTTTGCCCCTAAGTGCCCTCTGTGATGCTCAGAGTAGTCACTGCCAGAAGAGGCAATAGTTTTCAGATGAGATCAGACCTATTTAACTGGATGCAACTTAGGTAAGGATTCTAAAGGATTATAACTGTGCCTGATTGTTACATCAGTTTTTAGAGTAAAGCAGAGACCAAAATAATATGACTTGCCTTAGGCAATAAAGCAAGATTAGACCGAGTGAAGAACAGAACCCAATTCAAACCTCTGTAGGTGCTCCTCTTCATTTGCTCTGATTGTAATTAGATATAGGGTGTTTGTTTGTTTTTATTTTTTCTAAATCTAGAGGTGTTGGCTTGTTATAACGTATTTCTCCCTTGTGTGAAAGTATTTAGCACTGCTATATTTTACCTGCCGTTTTCCCTGATGTGCTGCCCTCTTGCCATGAAAATATTTCAATTACAGAATGGGGAACCTCAGCTTTTTTGGAGAGGAACTTCTGTAACTCAATTGTGTCCTAAAAGAAGCCACAGACCTAAATTACTTGACTGCCCTTTTCCTCTGCAGTTTAAATGATATGTTATAAAAAACAAAGAACTGTAAAAACTACAGTTCTGCTGCTTCTGCTACTGGAAGAGTAGAACTATGGTAGCTGACTCTTCCCTCCCCCCTCCCCAGTGCACCTTCCTTGCAACTGGAGGCTGACATGCATCTGCGTGATACCTCCACAACTCTTAAACCTGCTTTATGATCCTACTACCAGAAGCAGCTGCTGTGCAGATTTTTTGCCATCCACCTACATGGAACAGGTGGTGTCGTGTAATGGGGAGGGGCCTACAGTGGAGAGGAACATTTACCAGTGTCTCTGAGAAGAAAGACCATCCCACCTGCAGTCCGGTTTTTCCATATCATTTGATGTCATGGAGACCTTTCCCATTTGCCCCACTATAAAAAGCATCTCTCTCACTCTCTCAATTCAGTCGGTGAGGCAGTGGGAAAGTAAAAGCATGGAAGCATTCTTCACCCAGGTATTTTCAGTGCTAAAATGCCTTGAATACTGTATGACGAGCACCTTTCAGAAGAAGGTCTGACCTGCATCAAGTGCAGCCTGGAAACAGGTAGCTGTAATTCACTGGTCAACTTCGAAAACACATCTTTAAGTACTGTTGTGGTTTTATTTTACTTTTTATTGCGTATGATTTGCAAACACAAATATCACAAGGGAGATTTGCTCCTGATTTGTTAACTTCTGTTAGGGTAGTTCCTAAAGACATCCAAGATCACAGACCCAGAATACAGTGTGCTGTATAAGAAAGTGAATGACTGGAAATGAGTTGAAAGGAGATGGTGAAACGTAGGAAACAAGAGAGGATAGGATAGTGCTCAGTTGTTAGTATTTCTTCCAAGTGCAAAGACAACATGCAGTGCACTGAGATTAGAAACAGTCAAACATGCAGCCTCTAAAAGGCCTTAGTGTAAAAAATGTTTGACAGCTGTAGGTAACTTGGAGCTGCTGCTTGCTCAGATGGTAAAGCTGTTGTCTTTTTCTCTTTCACCTAGCTCAACACTGTGGCAGCAGATCGAAGTTTCACAAACAGAGACATTGAATCCGGTGCCATGCAGCTGAACACAGAAGTATGCCCCATTGGGAAGCTGTCTCGCCGGGGATTCTACTTAGCTTTCCAGAACTCAGGGGCTTGCGTAGCGATGGTGTCTGTCCGAGTGTATTACAAGACGTGCCCGGAGGCAGTGCGAGGCCTTGCCCATTTTCCAGAGACGCTAGCAGGTTCAGAGGGGCTGACAGAAGTGCTTGGGGCCTGCGTGGAGCATGCAGCTGAAGAAATGGGCTCTCCCCCTAGGATGCACTGCAGCACTGATGGCGAGTGGCTGGTACCAATGGGACGATGCCTTTGTGCTGTGGGGTTTGAGGAAGTCGATGGGAGCTGCGTAGGTGAGTATGCAGACAGACAGTGGCTTTAGGCCATGGGAGAGGTTCCAGGGAGCTGGAGATCAGAGTATCTGTAAGCACAAAGTGGGAGCAGGGGAGTTAGTGTGGTCTACCTCTTTCTTGCCTGCCCTCTGTGCCTGACAGCCATTTCTTAAACTTTTTCTCCCCTCTTTAGCTTCTTATTCAATTGGGATTTTCTCCTTATGTGTCAGGTGTAAGACCTGCACACACCTTTCCACTCCCTCTTGGGCTTCATCCAGGAGCTTTCAGCTCTGGAGCTAGTTTCTGCGAGCTGTAACTGTGTGATTGACACTGACTCACTCAACAACTAGTTCCCAGCCCTTAAATGGCAGCCTTGTTCTCTCAGGGCAGACAGGTCAGACACACAGTACAGTGTGTTTGTCCCGTGACTAGAAAGTAAAGAGCTGCAGGGGGGCAAGTTTCTTCTTCATGCCCCCTTCTGCTTGGACGGGGATGGTTCTTCTGCCATGAGAAACTGTGTAAAGCACATTGCACAATACCATCAGGGCCTGGCTCATTTCTGAGGAAGAACAAATAGCAGGCATAGGAGCCTCCGTGCTACTGGAGCCACAGAGTGAGACAGGGTTCTTGGAGCAAGCAGTGCAGGGCTATCCCTTTGTCAAGAAGGGGAGAGGATGCAGCTTCTTATGGAAAAACTACATGTGTATGCTAGGGAAGAGGATATGTGTGGTGGTTTTGGGGATATGTATTAATGCAGAGGGGGAGGTAAGAGCACATTTCCACTCTAGTTTTCAGAGCCATATGGCACAAGGCTGAGGCAGTTCAGAATATAGGGGAAGGAATCCATGCGTTGCTCTCAGGGTCAGTGGAGTAACCTCTCTGCTCTGTTCTGCCCTTGTTTCACTGCAAGGAACTGGTGCCCCTTTCAATCCCCACTGCTTGCTGCTCATTTTTCTTGGAGAGCTGGCAAAGGTTGAAGCACAAGATCCTTGCCCTTCTCCAGCAATCCCCTATCCTTGTATAGCCCAGCCAGTTTTTCCACTTAGGTGCTACAGAGCTCTCCCCGCCCTCCTGAGAGCACTCCCCTGGGAAGGGGCAGGGAAGCTGTCAAGCCTGGACAGGCCCTGGCTGCTATCACAGCACAGGTTCATTCTACATCTGTGCTTTTATCCCACTCTGCCCAAGTACAGCTGCAGCTAGGAGTGTCTTCTGTTGTATCTGTGGAGAACTGGGAGGTCTCCCAGAAGATGAAGGGAAGAGGGGTAGAACCTAGCAGGGGAAGGGAGAGATAACTTCAAGCCCCCAGAGCGGTGTGTTATTTTAGCATCAGAGAAGGTGAATGTAGGTTGCCTGTTGGGGAACATGTTTGGCTCCTCTCCCTCTACAGAAAAGACATGGCATTATGCAAACAACTGGGAACAATCCATGTCAGGATGAAGACTGAGGTCAAGGCTTCTACTTTTTGTCCTTGCAAGGTGAAGGACTTCCCCTTCAAACACAGAAAGAGGGACAGAATGGAGGAAGAATACCTTCAGGCAGAGTATTCCGGTTCTGATTTTTGCCTTGAGCAGGAAGAGAAAAAAAGGAAAGCTGTACTATGATCCTTGCCTCATAACAGGGAGGAGAATCTGAACTCAGGTACAGGACAGGAGGCAACAGAAAGCCAGAACTCCAGGTTCTGAACTAGTTCACCCAAGCCCTCAGTGAATTTCCAGCTGTACAGAGCTCTGGTAGATAAATGGCTCAGCCATCCCATCATACACAGTAAAGCTGTGCCTGCCCAGAACATTATGTGTCATCCTCTCATAGCATTTTATACCTCTCTGTTATCTGAGCTTGGGACTACATCTCTGCCAATAAGCCTGGCCCTCCATGATTAACTTCCTGAAGTATGTCATTTACTGTGAATACAGGAGGCTGACCATGCCCCTAGCTTGCATTCTGGTTTCTTGGTGGGCTCTGCAGGGTGACGGGTGAGTCAGTTACTGATGCTGAGCTCCCTGTCAGCATAGTTCTGGTGTCTGAAGACTGTTCAGTGCTTGCTGGTAGTCTCAGGACAAAAACACCTGTAGGAATAAGCAGTGAAGGGTTAGACCACTGCTGCCCTCTCTGTCCTCAGGTTCTTGGGTGAGCAGTCCTAAACCCACCCTTTTCCAGATGTGTTTTTCACACCTTGTTGCCTGAAGCCACAGCTTGGAGCAGATGACCAGGGACTGGGGAAACCAAGTGCCCGGAGTGGGAGAGAGTCTGGACTGTAGCTGAAAATGCTGATTCGAGGGAGAGCAAAGGGACAGGCGCTGACCTCTTCTCTCTGGTGAACAGCACTAGGACCCGAGGGAACAGCATGAAGCTGTGACAGGGGAGGTTACTCCCGTGCATAGCCTGGAGTCGGGCTCGATGATCCTTGCGGGCCCCTTCCACCTCGTACTACTCTCTGGTTCTGTGATTCCGTGACTTGAGCACCTCTCTGCCTCGCTCAGCCTGTGGGAGCCGAGGGCAGAGCCTGCCCTGCTTCTGCCAAATGAGCCCATGGCGGCCACGTCACAGGGAACCGCAGGTAGCAGGGCGCAGACTGGGAAGGACGCAGGCAGCAGCGGCAGCCCGGCTCCCCAGCCTGACGCCCGCTCGCCCGCTAATGCGGCAGGCCGCCGGCGCCTGCCGCCCCCACGCCCTGCCCAGCCAGGCGCTCCGGGGGAGGCTTCGCACCGCCTCTGAGGCGGGGCCGGCCCCGCGTCCCTCGCGGGGCTGCCGGCTCTCCGCCCAGCCCTGGCCCCGAGCCTCCTCGCTCCTCCCCGGTGCTGGGCAGCCACCTGCCGGCCGCTCTAGGCACGGCGGAAGCGGCTGCGTGGGCCCCGGGAACCGCGGCGCCTCGTTTGAGGAGGCGGCCGCCGGGGGAGGCGGGAGCGGCCGGGGCCGGTCGTGGCGGCCGGGGCCGGGGGCTCAGCCCTGAGGCGCCAGCGTACCTCGTCGTGGCCCCGGGGCCTCGTCGTGGCCCCGCGGCTGTGCCGTGCCTGCTGCTCCCGGGGCACCAGTCTGGGCTGGCCTGGGCTTGTTTTGGCTCACCTGCTCGAAACTGGATGGCCTCGTTGGTTCTGCCCCCGCTGTCCCGTCCTTCCAAACGTGCCCGGGCCCGAGGCTGGCTGCCCTTAGCCTGGACCGTACTGTGGGCATGCTGACATCTGGATATTACAGCCGTGTGCCATCGCTCTAGCTTGCACTTCCAGGCTCCATTTGTCGCTTATGTCAAGACACAGCCTGAGGTGGTGTGACCTAGTCCAGCTGACTGGTGTGTTCACTGTTACCTCCCAGGCTTATCCCTCTACCCAGACGTCCACCCGTGCAGTTTCCTCCCTGCACTGCCTTGCTACTAGGCTTACTGCCTTCCTCTGAGGCAGTCATCCCACCTGAAGGGTCCTAGGGCCACAGTGAGTAAAGCGGAGGCTGGCTTTACTCTGAGCAAGAGATGTGGACTGTAGGTCCATGTCCCAAATTTCCTTTCTGTGTTAGCCTGATAGTAAGAGTGTGTGTATGTTGTGCATTTATGGCAAATAGTATTGTCATTGAACATTGGCATATGTGTTACACAAATCTGTGGCTCTGCTCTTGATTTGTTTTTCATGTTGCTGTCAAAGCCAATCCAATCCAGACTGATCCAGTGACTGATTCCAGATGAATTTTGAAATCTTATGCTGGTGCAAAATGGCAGGAGGTCACAAAGTTTTCATCTTCACTCAAGCAAATAGAAATGCTCTTGGTCATGAGCAGACTAGAGATCAAAGAATTGTTTCTTATTCTTGACTATTTCTGAAAGAGATTATTTGATCTTAAATAGAATATAAACGGCATCTCTGGGCTGCATCCTCTAGTGTTAATGAGACAGTCTGCCTGCCATTTGAGGGCAAGAGAGGTAACCAACAAGACTGAGATGAAGCAGGTTCTCTGATGGCAATCTAGAGAGAGATCTCAATCTATGGTGATGATAATCACTCTTCCTGAGATTGGGCCTTTGTTAGCAGAAAAGTTTTTAGTTCCTTCAGGTGTTCCTTTATGTCACGTAGTAGGAGTGGCTGTAACGTTTTTTGTTTTCTCGATAAAGGATTGATTTCTGTGTTATGCTCTACTACAGTAAGCCATTTCAGTCAGGCTCCAGAGCAGATGGCTTTGGGGTATTCTCCATTGGGATATCCTGAGGGATTATCCAGGACATGGTTGTTCTCATAGTGCAATACGAAAAGGGTAATATCCTCAATGCTCAAGTTAAATGCAAGGCAGAAGCTTGGTAGAAAATTAGCGTGTCCATTCCTCAACTATGTGATTAGTGATAGGTTGTTTGATTGTATTTCAAGAACACTTGATAAAATGGGGGTTGGACTAGATGATCTTCAGAGGTCCTTCCAACCTCGGCCATTCTGTGATTCTGTGAAAATCATTTAGCACAGGTCAGTAAAACATTTAAATTTTCAGGGTACTGCAACTTTCCTCACTCCTTTCCTCCTTGCTATATACTTATAGAGGTGAAGCATTAACCTCGAGATAACTGGTAGACAGACTAGTACTCCTGGAGCTCAAGCTAGTAATAATGCATCAAGGATGCTGTCAGATGATACAGCTAGAGAAGGGCATGGCTGCTTATTTTTATTGGACTGGAAATAGGAAACATGTGGCACGTATTCTCTTGCAGTGTGTTAGCTTTATAGCCAGTCGCACTCAGTGCTGTTAGGCAAACTGATAATTATCTACATATTCCCCAGGGCCCTGCTAAGTACAACGTTTGAAATCAGAAAATATGCTTCTGCTAAACAGCCCACTGGCTATCCTGTAGGAAGTCAGCAAGCAGAGGAGTCTGAGGAATCCGAGGACTTTGAGACAGTATTTACAGCCCTTACTGACAGAGCAGAAAACTTGAAAAGTAAGATAGAAAGCAATATGGATTTATGCTGGAAAAAAGTATCTGAGGCTGATTAGGTTGTGTTTTCATGAAACATTCTTGAGATTCTTCAGTCTACAAGTTCTATCATAACATTGATCCCACCTTGGGCCTGCATCTCCTCACTGTCTGCTCTTAGAAGATGATTGGTCTAGGTGAACTCCAGGGATCCCTTCCAACCTCAATATTTCTGTGAACTGAAAGAACAGAAGAAAAGCAAGCATGTAAAAGGAGCTTTCAAGAAACTGAATGAAACTGGCAGGTTGTTTCCTGTTGATCTTATGTTGAATTGTCTGTGTCTTCACAGCCTGCCAGCGGGGATTCTACCGTCACTCTCTGGAGACTAACCGCTGCCTCAAGTGCCCCCCAAACAGCTTGTCCAACGAGTCAGGGGCTACATCTTGTTCCTGTAATGCAGGCTTCTACCGAGCACCTTTGGAGGGCCAGAACATTGCTTGTACCCGTGAGTTCTGGCTTGATAGAAAGAACAAGGAGAAGGGAGGAAAGAGTGCTGGGAAATGGGGATGAGAGGTCAGAGAGGGAGAGAGGTTGGGGGGACAGAGGGCATAACTTGAAATGCATCAGCAGATGGGAAACTGCCACAATACATTGGGTGTTATCGGCTGGATCTAATACTTTCTTTCATTCTTCTTGTAGGTCCCCCCTCAGCTCCCCGCAATGTCAGCTTCTCCCTTATTGGCACACAGCTCTCTCTATGGTGGCAGCCACCCAGTGACCATGGTGGGCGAAAGGATCTGACTTACACAGTCTTCTGTCAGCGCTGTCATTTCATGTCTTGTGAGCCATGTGAGGCTGGTGTGGTATTCACCCCCAGTGCCTCTGGTCTCACTAAACCTGCTGTGGATGTGGACGGCCTAGAAGCTTACACCAACTACACATTTGCTGTGGAAGCCCATAATGGTGTCTCAGGAATGGGACCTGCTCCCCAGAGAACTGCTCCAGCTGTCTGGGTCGCAGTTGGACATGCAGGTTAGCAGAAGCAGAGAGAAGTTCTTCCTGCTCATCAGGAAAAGGAAGAGGAATCTCTGTGAATGTTTAACCTTTCTCCATCTCCTTCTGTCTGCCACATGTGTTGGTATGGTATGATAAGGTACCTCTGCCTCTGACATGTAAAGTCCATCAGTCATATTCCTTGCAAGCTAAGTCAGCAATAAGCGTTATCCACCAAGAGCTATGAATCCACCAAGGACTTAACAGAGGTGAGGAGGATAAAGCCCTCCCTGTGATACGCTGTTGTAGTCCAATGAAGATATTGTTATGTGTGTGACAGGAAGAATGGGGCCTGTGGCACGAAATATTATCCATGACTCAAATATTGCAAAAAATCAAACCAAACACAACAGAAATCCACATGTAACTGAAAATAAAAACTTCAGAAACATGGAGAAATTTGTATGTTAAAAACATACAAGTTCTCCTTGACACATTTATGTATAGTTTGGCTTCAAGTTGAGTAGTAGTTTGACTGTCCTGTGAATATTTTCCAGAGTGCTGTTAAACAAGATTATAGAAAAGTGACATTGGAGTGCTCAGCAGCCCTTGGTACTTACCCCAGTTCTGATTTAGTGACTTTTATACGACTCCTTGTCTTTTCTTCCTTTTGCTATGCAGAGGCAGCATAACTCTGAGCTAGGAAAGCAGAACTACGTTGGGTTTACCTCATCACTTCCTGGTGATGATGAAGGACAAGGAGAGAACCAGGCTTGACACGTCAGTCCCTGCAAACTGTTAAGAATTATCTTTTTATTCATGAATAGCATTCATCTGCAGTCAACCGAGAGATTTTGAGTACGGAATTTCACAGTACCATATGAAATGGAGTTGCATTCATAAATCACATAGGAAAGTTGTGTCACTGTTGCTGTAAGAGCACAAAATCATAACATTTTGTTTTCAAATTGAACAATACAGTTCTGGGTTAAATGTAATTTCTTGAAAGACTGGTTTTGTTTCAGAGACAAAAGATATGCTCTTCTTCTGTTGGGGTAGATAATATTGGGGTAGCATGCTATTCTTAGAAAACAACAGATTACAGCTGGAGACCCCATTTTGCTTTCACCACAGAATAGAAAGTTAAGGGAGTGGCAGTGGCAATGAGAGTCATTTCTAGTTACATGGTATGACACAGAAGGAAAGATAGAGCCTCTGATGGAGAGAGGCCTTACTTTGTGTTGTTTGTATTTCATTCTGATATTCTTTGTTTTCTCCCCTGCAGCTCCAGTGACAGTGTCCCATTTTATCCTGACACAAAGAGATGACAGTAGTCTGTCTGTTTCTTGGCTTGCCCCACGGCAGCGCAGCCAGACCGCAGTGGAGTATGAGGTTATGTTCTTTGAGAAGGTGAGACCTGCCTCATCTGTTCTTCCCCCTTCCACTTAAAGGGCTGAAAATGTCCTCTTTGTTCCATTCCATGTGTGTTAGTTATTTAACCTTGTTCAATTTCTGCAGGGAGAGGAGGCACGATACACAGTGAAGCACCTTCTTGAGCCAAATGTCACTCTGACAGACCTTCAACCAGACACAGCCTACCTGCTTCGTGTGAGATCCATCACACCTCTTGGGCCCGGGCCCTACTCCCAGGAGCAGGAATTCCGCACCCTTCCACCAGGTAAAGTACAACCATTGGTATGTCATTAGTGAGAAACTCACTTTTCCATCAGATTGTATATGCACATAGTACACCAATCTCTTTTTGTGTTCTGCTAGCTGCAAAGGCAAAGAAATCGCACTCCTGAGTTCTTTGTCACCAGGGCCAAGACTTTACAAAGCTCTGCTTTGTGAAAATATTCAACAGGGAGTCATTTTATCCTTTGTGCTTGCTGTTATACAGAATCCTACTGTACTTTCCCATTCAGAACTGATCGGTGTCAGTTTTGTGTGTTATTTAGATAAATTATTCACCATCTGTTCATTTAGTTCTCCTGAAAGATATTTTGATTCTGAATAGTAACATTTCTAAGTTCAAGTGTTAGCAAAACAATTAACATATTTATCCTTTTATGTAGAAATTGCTAATGAAAAGGAGAACTCAGAGGACTTCAGCACTATTTTTTTCCAGCTTTATCGTTTCTACTGTATGTAGTTCAGCCCCTGAATGTGAGTCTGGCAGTGACTCTGCCCAAAAAGATGATATGTGCTGCTGAAAAAAATTCTCACCCAAAGCACAAAGTGTAGGCCAGTTTACTGAGGCCTCCGGCATCAAAGAATATCTTATGCAGGCCCCACATCCAACCTTCCCTTTCCCTGGTTATCCAAAGACTTCCCTGTTATCAGAGGTTTTCTGTAAAGGAGCTTACTCTCCCTTCATTCCACAAATTCACAGATCCTCCTAGTGACCCTATGGATGTTTCTGATAATCCTAGAAATGAGTTCATTGAAATGATGCCTATGAAAGGCTAGTTTTACTGTAATGAAGCAAGAAAATAGAAAAAAAGGAAAGGCATACATTAATTTTAATAAATAGTTATAGTAATTCAGTAAAAGCTGTTAGAGACTTATGATACCATGATTGAAATATCATTTAAAGATTTTCTTTTTTTAACACCAGGAGCTTTGGGTAAGATTTTCATGCAGTCAGTGTCAATTATGATGACATTAACAATCTTAACCAGTAGACTAATGTATCACAAAGGTTCGGTGGAAAATATTTAAATTAACATGTAATAGATGTTTTTGATTATAAAACGATGTGCTAGGAGATACTTTGCAGCTTTCCCCGAGCTTATGCTTTTTTTTTTTCTCTTTAAGTAAAAGTTCATCTCATCATGCCAAGGCAAAGGTATTTTGAATATGAAAGGAATAAAAACCTTGCCAACAAGGTTTCATTCGGTGGGAGTCGATTCTTCGATAATATAAGGATTATATATTATATATATATATTTTATATATATATATAAGGATTTTTAGCTGCAATGGTTTAGAGATATTAGTCGAACAAGATTTGTAGGGATAGACAAATTTTTAAATCTGAATTTGAGTTTAGATCCCTTAATTCTTTGCAGAAGAGCTATGTACTTAAAAGCCTGTCCCTTTTTTCTAGTTGGTTTAATAAAATATATTACTTCCCCTTCCAAATCTTGCCTTTTTGATTTTAGCAAAAAGTAATGTTAGCTTTGCCCCTTGATTTCTGCCTATCTAAGCTGGTGATTTTTAGTAATTTTAGTGGGATGAGTCAGCATCAAATTGAGCAAGAATAACAAGTGTTAATTAGGCTTTACAGATGCTGAGCATTGGACTGGATGTTAGGAAACACTTCCAGACACTGTTGTCATGCAGCTGTTCCTTGCTTAAAAATCCTTCACTTATTGAAACATTATATTTAGGAATTTTCTTTTTTTCTGCATACTTTCCTAAATGTCTTTAGGAAAAATATTAAAAGATGTAGACACTCATTAGATATGGATATGAACACTTTTCATTAATGTATTTAAAAATAAATTATTCATTTTTTAATGTACAAGAAATAAAGGCTTAAAAGCAACCAACAGAGGGAATTTAGTATTTACTCTGATAAATTCAACTATATTGTGTGGAAACGGATGGTTTTAGCTTAAGAGTCTAAGTAGAAAAAGACAACCTGAGTTATCTGAACACTATCTGAATTCTATCCAGTCACAAAATGAAACCACCTGACACTTTTTTCTGAGAAAACAGAAATACGATGTTAGATTTCAAGTACATGTCAGTGCTTGCTTGTTTGCAAAAATGCTAAGCAGCCAGTGGCTTCTGTCAAATTAATTAGGCAAAAAACCAAACCCAGATTTTCAAGGAAAGGGAAGGCAGAAGGGGGAAATGAACTGCATAAAAAAGAAGAGCATCAAACTAGACTGCTGTGCAAACTTGTGTCTTTGCTATGCCATAGTCTAAATCAGCTGCTGAGCAGGAAAAAGTCTGATCTGAAAATGTAGTTGGAGAGGAGTGGGAGGGAAGAATAGCTGTTCTTCACTTACATGTGGAAAGAGACTCTGGAGTTGTCTAGTTCAACTGCAGCAGGGATTATTTGAAAGCTAAATCAGGTACAGGGATAAATTACTCATCTAGACCAGGATCACAGATAAGAGTGAACCAGATACCCACCTGAAGACACACTATGAGCATGGATAACATGTGTGTATTAGGACTCAAATATGGTCACTCTGTTGCCTGGAAGATGAATCACCATAGTTCACCTAATACCACTGGCTGGTAGAAGCTGGTTGCTACATTCCAGACAAATAATTCTTGTTCTTTTAAATGATATGGCCTTTATCTTTTCCTTTGCAGACACAGGAGCTCTATCTGGTGGAGTCATAGTCTCCATTATCTTTGGAGTTCTACTATTTATTGGGCTGCTTCTGGGACTTCTGTTCTTTCGACGAAAGTAAGTCTTGATTTTTGGAGTTGAAAAAGATATAGATGTAGGAGTATGACACAAAGCTCAGAGGAGTGGCTGATACCCCAGAGTGCTGTGCTACCATTCAGAGGGACCCTGACAGGCTGGAAGGTTGGGCTGGGAGGAACCTCAGGAAGTTCAACAAGGGCAAGTGCAGGGTCCTGCATCTAGGTAAGAATAACCCCAAGCACCAGTACAGGTTGTGGGATGACCTGCTGGAGTGCATGTCTGCAGAGAGGGACCTGGGAGTCCTGGTGGACAGCAGGCTAACCATGAGTCAGCTATATGCCCTTGTGCCCAAGAAGTCCGACAGTATCCTGGGCTGTATTCGGACGAGTGTTGCCAGCAGGTCAAGGGAGGTGATCCTGCCCCTCTTCTCAGTCCTGGTGAGGCCACACCTGGAGTATTGCATCCAGTTCTGGGCTCCACAGTACAACAGGGACATGGAGCTACTAGAGCGAGTTCAGAGGAAGGCTACAAAGATGATTAGAGGACTGGAGCACCTGTCGCATGAGGACACGCTGGGAGAACTATGCCTGTTTAGCCTGGAAAAGAGAAGACTGAGGGGAGACCTCATTAATATATATAAATATCTGAGGGGAGAGTGTTGAGAGGATAGAGCTGGTCTCTTTTCAGCTGTGCCCAGCAACAGGACAAGAGGCAACGGGCACAAACTGAAGGACAGGAGGTTCCGGCTGAATATGAGGGGGCACTTCTTTACTGTGAGGGTGACAGAGCACTGGAACAGGTTTCCCAGAGAGGTTATGGAGTCTCCTTTTCTGGAGATATTCAAAACTCGCCTGGATGCCATCCTGTGCAACGTGTTCTAGGTGATCCTGCTTGGCAGGGGGTTGGACTAGATGATCTCCAGAGGTTCCTTTCAGCCCTGCCCATTCTGTGAAAAATAGCTGAGCTATAAAAGCTTAAGAAAGAGTTAAGAAAGAAGGACTTGATATCTCTGAGGAAGTTGGATGGGTTAGCTAGAGGTGAAAGAAGATGACCAGTGTGCTGCAGTAAGATGGAATGACTCTAAGTGATTTCAATTAGCAGGGTTGGATGGGTTGGTATGTCTGTAAGATAATGCTTGCTGCTGAGGACAGAGGAAAGTATGGTGATTTCTCTCTCTTTTTTTTTTTTTAATATAATCCAGCACTATCATACTATTATCATGACAAACGAATAAAAAAAGTGTTGTGGCACAGTCTTTTATATAGTTGCTGATCAATTAAGCAGGCAATTCATGTATCCAGTTATTTCAAACCATGTCCCATATACTATTACTTTAATGGTCCTCTACCCAGATACAAAGTTCTACTTCCTTTACAAATGTCTACAAGACTGCTTGTTTTTTTTTTTAAGAAGATGAGGTATTTTACTGAAAGTGTACAGAAAACATAAAATAAATAGAAATTCATCTTTAATTCAGCAACAGAGGAACAAACAAAACTACCTGCATGGAAACAAAGTTCTATTTCTAAATGTACATTAAGTACCACATTCTATTACAGGCTGTGCTCTACCAAGTAGATGCAGTGTCTGGTTCCACTTTGCTCTGAGCTACCCAGAACTCTGTGCTTGACCAACTAGGGCAGACTCCCTAGAAGTCTTGCTTTCTTCTTTGCTATTTGTTAACCATTTGAGTCTCATGACTTCTCCTTATGTTCTAGGCATGCTCGTCGCAGACAATCACGGCCAGATTACAATACTTCAGGCTTTGATCGAGGTGAGCTTCGAAGGGATAGTGGAACCAGGGAGAAACCTGGAATGGGTGGCAAAATATGAAAAGAATCATAATTTTCAAACAAGGCACCAGTGTGGATTTTCTGATGTAATCTCTCTCCTTCTATAATAGCTGTAGTATTAATCAATGTATGTTTGATGTATTTGTTGACTGCTTTTGTTTGAAAGACGTGGATTTAGCTCTGCTTCTGTAACTTTGCCCTATAAAGCTTGACCAAAGAGTTGACAGGTTAAGTTGCTCTTTTGTTTCCCTTTACCATAGAGAAGGTCTGGTTGAAGCCCTATGTAGACCTGCAACCTTATGATGACCCTAGCAGAGGAGTGCTGGAATTCATTAAGGAACTGGATGTCTCCTGTGTCACTATGGAGAATGTGATTGGGGAGGGTGAGTTTGTTGGCCTTCTCTTCATCTTTCAGTTCCCCCACACTGATATTTGGCTGCCTATTCTTGAGCTTATCTGTGACCTTTTGTCTCTGGTTGTCCTCAGGGGAGTTTGGGGAGGTCTATCGTGGGTCCCTACGGCTCCCAGGCAAAGAACGTATTGTGGTTGCAATCAAGACCCTGAAGTCAACATATTCAGACTCACAGTGGTGGAACTTTCTGCGTGAGGCAACAATTATGGGTCAGTTCGACCACCCAAACATTGTGCATCTGGAAGGAGTTGTCACCAAAAGTAAGAGCGTGGAAGAGCGTCTTGTAGTGACATAGAAAGTGGCACATTCCTGGGACCTTTCTTAGGAGAGGGTTATGTCAAGGAGGCTGTGTTGGGAGAAGACACATTGTTATATTAGCCTATGGTGGAGAATGAGTAATGGAGAAGGGGTATGGATTTCCAGTAGAGTCATGAGGCATTGTTAAGAGAAATCTTCTTGGGTTGGTGAGTGGAGAAGTTGGAATAGCGTAAGGGGTGGTGTAAGGTTATGTGTGATACAAGAAGGAATACAGAATCATCGGGGGAAGTCTAAGGGGGAGGGACAGCTAGATGTCAGAGTGGAGCAGGGATGGTGGCGGTGGTTGGGTATGGTCCCCTGTTTTGGGGGAATGTGGAGAGTGTTGAAACACAAATTGCAAAGGTGAGCTGCAGAAAGGGTGACACTTTCTTCTTTTCCCCAAGGGAGGCCAATGATGATCATCACTGAGTATATGGAGAATGGAGCACTGGATACCTTCCTGCGGGTGAGAGATCCCAATCTGTAGTAGGCTTGTGTACTGCCAGAACTTGTACTTGAGCTGGATTTAGGACCCTAAGAGAAGACTGGATAAAAGATCTCTACATCCATATAATTTCTGGTCACATTTCCAGTCTTGGCAGCTGAATCTTGATGCCATCAAGTTTGCTCAGTATACAGAGTGTTGTCTTTGGCAGATAATGTGCAGGTGCCTTGTGATGACTCTGGAGACCACCACCAGTCCCTTAGCGTGAACCTGTGGGGTCCTTTGGGCTGCAGCACTGGCTTTTTGCTTGTTCACCAACACCCTCTTTTACAAGTTGATAAGGCCAGTAACTAGAAAACAGCAGACTGATGTCACTTGACCAGGGTCTTCTGTCACTTCTTCCATGCAGGAAAATGAGGAAAAATTTAGCCCTGTGCAGCTTGTGTCCATGTTGCAAGGGATAGCCTCTGGCATGACCTACCTTTCAGAACACAACTATGTGCACCGGGATCTGGCTGCTCGCAACATCCTAGTAACACGCAGCCTTCAGTGCAAGGTGTCTGACTTTGGTCTCTCCCGAATATTGGAGAATGATGCAGAGGGAACCTATGAAACCAAGGTAATGCGAAAACAATCTCTGCTGAGATAAGGCTCAGTCTTGTAATTTAGCTGTAGTCTTTGGGGCTGGGATTCTGCCAGATAAGAATGGCAGGATTTCTTTGTAGTAGGAAACGTGCCAGATGAAGGATTTGGACAAAAGTCTGAAGAAAATAGGTTTTCTTCTCGGAAAGAAAACCTATTATAAAATAGATTTTACAAAACTGTTATATTTATATTATATATTCCATTATAAAACTGCATATATATTACATACATTACATATTATATATTATAATAGATATATATTTTATTATAAACCTGCAAGTCACAGTGTGGTTGAAGGTGGTGCTTTTCTTTCTGGAGTCTGTGCTGATTTTGTTTGCTAAGAGATTCAGTACCACAGAGAATATGGTTTTTGAAATGAAGCAAAATATGGGATCTTACATTTTGGACTCAGTTAATTATATGTAGCTTTGAAGATAGCCTTGCTGTGAACAGGAGTTTGGACTAGAGACATCTACACATCCCTTTCAAAGAAAGCTCCAGTGATTCTACTATCTTGTGTCACTCAAAGAAAGGCTGTTATTAGTGTCATTGTCTTAGACCCACAGCTGTGTTTTTTTTTGTAGCATTTAGCTGAACACAGAGCTTAAACAAAATTACTTTCCAAAATCATTTATGTCCTTTTCACAAGATTTCCCCAGAGGTGATCACACATCACTTCAAGTGAAGTGGGCCCGGTCTGTGAAGCATTTTGTAAGCTCCTTGAATGAAAGCACTGGAGAAGCACGACTCAGTGATACAAGCTGGTTACCCTATGTCTCTTCTCTTTCACAGGGTGGTAAGATTCCCATCCGATGGACAGCCCCAGAGGCCATTGCTCATCGGATATTCACTTCAGCCAGTGATGTCTGGAGCTTTGGAATTGTCATGTGGGAGGTGCTGTCATTTGGTGACAAGCCATATGGAGACATGACCAATCAAAAGGTAACAGACATTGACCTTGTGATGATTTAAGGAAATAAACCAGGAATACAGGCCCAACTTGTGTTGATCTCCCTCTGCCTGCAGCCTTGTCAGTCTTCTGAATACAAAACTACTCTGTCTCCTTCCTGGCTAAAAATCAGCGCAGCCAAGTCAAAGACAGTAATGTTTGGGTCCCTGAACCAGGTTCAGATGTCACCAGCAGCAAGCCAAATTAAAGACTGATTAATCCAGCCACAGTCTTTGAGTTTAGAGATGTTCTTTGCTGATTTCTTTCTCTCCTTTCTCTGTCTCTGAAGTATTTTTCTAGTCTCATACTTGTGCCAGGCTTAGTGCATCTATGAGGTTGCCACGTGGTATTGAAATTATTCTTCAGAGCCTAGTTCCACTTTTCTCACTGGGCCTGTAACAGAATCACTTGGTCCTCACTTCTAATGAACATATGCCATGAATGGCAAATGGGAGCTAAGCTAGTAAAGGACTGAAACCAGCTGTGTATGCCACTTCATGTTTTGACATCTCACGTGTCCTGATCCTTCGCTGTGCTGCCCAAACTCTACTTTATACACATGTAACCGGCTTCAGTTCCCACCCTGGCTGCACATGGTGCAAAATGATGAACTGTCTGCTCCCAGCCCCACAGAGGCCTCTGGCTCCTCTCTTTCACTCTCTGCTCTTTCCTGAGTTCTGTCTGTCCTCTGTGCAGGTGATGAAAAGCTTAGAGGATGGGTACCGGCTCCCCCCGCCTGTGGACTGCCCATCTATTCTCTATGAGCTTATGAAGAACTGTTGGTCGCATGATCGGATGAGGAGGCCTCAATTTCATGAGATCCAGGCACAGCTGCAACATTTCATCTCAAGCCCTCATCTCCTCCGGTCTGTTGCAGACTTTGATCCAAGGTAAGCAGACTGTCTTAGGGAGGGGGAGAAGTTAATTGGGAAATTTTGGCCTCCTGGTTTGAGCAGGAGGAGAGGTGATGTTAGCAGTGCAGGCTGGCAAGAGACATCTTAAATGCTTTATATGCAGAAGGTAGCAGTAATCTGTCTCTCATGGTGATGCAGGGCATACATAGCCACTGGCCTGTGCAGTCTGATCACACTGTGTAGAGAAAAGATGAGTTGGCTTAGACCTGGCAGAGGGTTCTTGCTCTCTAGCTAGTGAGGCTGTCGTCTGAGCCTCTTGCCTGGCTAATGAGGGTTTCATCTGTCTTTAGGGTAACACTCCGGCTCCCCAGCTGCAGTGGATCTGATGGTATCCCCTATCGATCCATTCCTGAGTGGCTGGAATCCATTCGCATGAAGCGCTATATCTCCAACTTTCGCACTGCTGGCCTTGACACCATGGAGTCAATTCTGGACCTCACGGCTGAGTAAGTGCAGGCTAAGCTCTCACAAGGCACCCCATGCTATTTCACAAATAGCTGTTTCGGTCCTTCTGCTATCTGAACAGGCACTCATATTTACTTTGAAATCTTCTTTCCGCCCTTCTCTGTGCAGTTAAATGGAAGTGGATGGGCCTCTTACTCTGTAAAAGAATAATCAGCCCAGAAAAATCATGATCACAGCTCAAGCTGTGAGACTAATTCTCCAATTGTCCTTGCTTGTGACTTTCCAGGGGCCTGAGCTGCTCTGAACTCACATTAGACACACATCAGAGCAAGGGTAGGCAACAGATGACAGGCAGTTCTCTAACCTAACCATCTCTCCACCCTCGTAGGACTTGATAAGAGAATTTTCTTGCCTTGAACTCAGACAGGCTAGTGACATTCTCCCCACATCAGCCAGGCACTGTTCCATCCTAGAGCAAAGTCCTTCTGGGCTCTTCAGAAGGACTCAGACCAGATGCTTTACCAGTACACACTTTTCCTAGTGTAGGGTCAGGGATGTACAACCAGGTATAACCAGAGTAGTTACATAAGACAAACAAAAAGGCACAGTTCAGAAGCAGACCCTGCTGAAAGTTTGAGACCATTGGGAGCAGACATGGCTGCAGTCCTGATTTAATGAGAGGAAAGAACAAGTCACAAAGTGGGAGAAAACAGTTGACTGGGTGGGCAGAGGTAGCCAGAGAAGGAAAGGAATATCTAGATGTTTCTTTCCTCTGGAGAAAAAGCAAGTGTAGCAAGAGGCACTGAGGGAAAGAAAACATTCTGAACTAATGCTTGGTAAGAGTTTCTGCCCTTAAACACACCCCAATCCCCAAGGAACAAGAATAGCAATTAATTTTTTCCTCTCTTCCATTTCCTTCAGGGACTTGAAACAGATGGGAGTGTCACTTCCAGGCCACCAGAAGAGGATCCTGTGTAGCATTCAAGGTTTTAAAGAGTGATCAGTTGTTGCTCTCTTAAGCTTGCCAAATGCTGTCTTACCCACGTACCACTTGGAATCGTTCCTATGGCAATTGCTTCCAAATGAGTGACTGGGACAAGCAAAGCAAAACAACTAGGACTGAAAAGACTTATGAGGCAACACCACCTGCTCTCATTTCTGTTGCCCCTTGCTTTTGCTCTACAGCAGTCATTGGTACTTTTCAGAGCACTGGTCTTAGAATCTGTTCTCAGCCATGTCTTCTATAGTCTGTTTTGTGCAGCACTAAGTAATCCCTGTAGTCCACATACTGGACTTTCAGCCCTCAGTAAATCACATGGAAACATAAGATACATTCAGTTGGGGTGTGGGGCATGGATAATGCTTTCAGATTGGAGATGAGGATTCGGATAGAGTGGGACCTTCTAGGAACATGCGTAAGGATGCAGATGTAGGGTTGGGCCCATTCACTCCCTGGTGTACATCCATTCTCATTTCAGCAGCCTTCTGTCTTCCTTATTTTACAACATGAACAAACTATTCAGTCTTTCACAAGGCTGCTGCTAAGGGATATATTTTTAAATTCAGCTGTTCTTGCCTTAAACACCACCAAGTCATGGTGTACTTTGTTCTTTGGAGGAGACGTTGGGAGTAGCAGCACATCCTGCTGTAACTTGTGTGATCATGTAACCTTGGCATGTTGCTTATTTGCACACGTGTACTTCAGCAGAGAGATTTACCTCTCCCCAACCCGCTTAATACGTTTACTGGTGCCATGGACACAAAACCCTCTAGGTACCCATTTTTCTCTGCCCCTTTTTTGACAGAGGGAATAGTCTTGTTTGACTGGATAGGGTGTTTGTAACAGAAAAAATGTGTAGGTGGTCTGTCTTATTCCTTCTCTGTGGAGGAAGTGTTATTATTTATCAGAATTCAAGACAGAGGTGCTATAGACTGTAAATAGTATTTTGTAAATAAACTTGTGGCAGAGCAGGCTGTGTTGGAGTGCTTTGGCTTATCTCAAATACTATTGGGACCTTTGCTCTAGCATATACATTATGTTCCAGCAGTGTGCTTACATCTTAATTTAGTTGTTTCAGCAAGGTTTAAGTTCTCTGGCAGTCATGTAACTGCAGATGAGCAAATGCAGCTGCATTAGGACAAAAGGACGCATGTGCAGGTGGTTACTTCAGACATTTTTTCTTTAAACCCATTACAGCTGTAATCTGTTAGCCAAGTCCATCTTCATTTGTGGTGAATGGAGCCAAATGCAGCTGGAGGCCGGTTACTAGTGGAGTCCCCCAGGGCTCAGTGCTGGGGCCGGTCCTCTTTAATATCTTTATCGATGACCTGGATGAGGGGATTGACTGCACCCTCAGTAAGTTTGCAGATGACACCAAGTTAGGTGCGTGTGTCGATCTGCTCGAGGGAAGGAAGGCTCTGCAGGAGGATCTGGATAGGCTGGATCGATGGGCTGAGGCCAACTGCATGAAGTTCAACAAGGCCAAGTGCCGGGTCCTGCACCTGGGGCGCAACAACCCCAAGCAGAGCTACAGGCTGGGAGATGCGTGGTTGGAAAGCTGCCTGGCAGAGGAGGACCTGGGAATACTGGCTGATAGGCAGCTGAATATGATCCAGCAGTGTGCTCAGGTGGCCAAGAAGGCCAACAGCATCCTGGCTTGTATAAGAAGCAGTGCAGCCAGCAGGTCTAGGGAAGTGATTGTCCCCCTGTACTCTGCTCTGGTGAGGCCGCACCTTGAGTACTGTGTTCAGTTTTGGGCCCCTTGCTACAAGAAGGACATGGAGGTGCTCGAGAGAGTCCAGAGAAGGGCAACGAAGCTGGTGAGGGGTCTGGAGAACAAGTCTTATGAGGAGCAGCTGAGGGAGCTGGGGTTGTTTAGCCTGGAGAAGAGGAGGCTCAGGGGAGACCTCATCGCTCTCTACAGGTACCTTGAAGGAGGCTGTAGAGAGGTGGGGGTTGGGCTATTCTCCCACATGCCTGGTGACAGGACGAGGGGGAATGGGCGAAAGTTGCGCCAGGGGAGGTTTAGGTTGGATATTGGGAAGAACTTCTTTACTGAAAGGGTTGTTAGGCATTGGAATGGGCTGCCCAGGGAGGTGGTTGAGTCACCATCCCTGGAGGTCTTTAAAAGACGTTTAGATGTAGAGCTTAGTGATATGGTTTAGTGTAGGACTTGTTAGTATTAGGACAGAGGTTGGACTAGATGATCTTGGAGGTCTCTTCCAACCTAGACAATTCTGTGATTCTGTGATTCATACAGCTCCTGTATTTACCCCTAAACTGTGAGAATTATTAGAAGCTACTTCTCTAGTTTGAGGAAATAGGTGTGTAGTACTTCCTTCTGCTGCAGAAGAGAGTATTCAGGTGAGAAGGGGTGGGGGGGAGAATCACACTCTGCTCATCCTAAAGCTTCCTCAAAAAGCGAACTGGACTCTCACATCCTATCCAGGAAGACTTAGCTGTCCTCACCTCATGAACTGCATTTCCGCACCTGTGCTAAGTCTAGCTTGGTGAAGATGGTGAGTGCCAGTCATTCTGCAATGAGTTATTTGTAAGTAGCTATCAGTGTTTCCATAATGGTATAATCCTCCAAATTCTTAAGGGTTTAAATTAACACTCCTGCTTGTGGGAAGGTCTTGCTTACCTATGCCCTGCAGAAGGGTTAGGAAGCCCAGAGCTAAAAGGATGCAACTTAAGGCAAGAAGGATGGTTTCTATTCAAGATGAGAAGCAGCAGGGCATACACACGGAACCATGATACGCGTGTATCTCAGCCACTTGAGTTACTGCAACTATAGTATGACACAGCTGACAAGATAAGCTTGCAGTGTGAGTCTTGTTAGTATACCAAGTTCAATCTTAGTAATATCATCTATGCTTCGTGTTAAAGTTGCTGCATAGATGATATCCAGGCTAGAAGGGAAGCTTTGATTAGGCTGACATGAGATAAAAGCGTGTGTCATGCATACGTAAACTTCAGTGTAGCCTTGCAGATGATAGAAAACTGGGAGTGGTTGATACACCAGATAGCTGTGCTGCCATTCAGAGGGACCTCGGCACATGGGAGAAATGGGAAGAGGGGTGTCTTATAAAGTTCAGCAAGGGGAAAGGCAGAGCCCTGCAGCTGGGGAGGAATAACCCCTTGTGTCAGCGGGGACAGACTGGCTGGGAAGCAACTTTGCAGGACCTGCAGGTCCCAGTGAGCAGCAAGTTGCACTTGAGCAACACACCCTTGCATCAAAGGAGGTTAACAGTAACTGGATTGCACTAGGAAATGCAACACCAGTAGCTGAAGGGACGCTATTCGTCCCTTATCCTCTCCCCTCCGATAAGACATCTGGAGTGTTGTACCCTGTTCTGGGTTCCTCAGTGCAAGGAGGACATGGCTTTACCTGGAACAAGACCACTGTAAGGCCACCAAGATTTTGAAGGGATTAGAGCATCTGACGTGAGCAGAGGCTGACAGAGATGGAACTGGTTAGTCTTGCAGTGAGAAGACTGGCTTTGGTTTGGGTGGCTCTTATTGTGTATAAATACCTGATGGGAGATAGTCAAGAAGAGGAAGCCAAAGTCTCCATGGTGGTATCCAGTGAAAGGAAAAGCAGCAGTGGGCATAAATGAAAATACAAGAAATTCCCTTTGAAGGTAAGAAAATGTACTGGGAGCATGGACCAACACTGGAACCCAGAAAGTTTGTGTCATTTTCATCCCTGGAGTTACACAAAAACTGATGGGGCACAGTCCTGAGCAACTTACGCAGACTGACCCTGCTCTGCGGTCTGAGGTTTGGCATAGAGGTCCCTTCCGCCTTCAACTGTGATGAGCTGCTGAATCAGCTAATCTGAAAGAGATGAGGCTGCTCAGCTCCATATCCTCAGGTACAGCCAGTAGCAAGCCTGAGCTTTCCTATTCCCAATAGGCACTCCTGCATGCATTCAGGCAAAATGCATATACATGCACATGTACATGCTACTTGTGTGCACACACTTGTACGTGAGTGACCTCACAGACAGAAAAAACACAGCAGTCATGCAAACACAGCACAAACAACCTGATCCTATTCCCTTCTCTGGCTGATCAGGATAAGCCTGTTAGTGAGAAATGTATACATAAATACCATGAAGCCCTGGTAGATTCTACTGGTAGAATTGAGTTTTTGAGACCAGCTGTCCAGTAGCTGGGTCAACAACGATCACAGCTCTCCTCAGCTGCTGGCACCAGGACATATGACCCCCTCAAGGCCTGTAGCCACACTCCACTTGTGGGTATGTAGTCACCTTTGCGTGCACACACACACGATTTCTCCAGTAATGAGCCGTGGACATTGCATCTAGATAGCAAGTGACCCCAGGATTCCATGGTCTCCCACTCACCTTACACACAGATGAAAACTGTTCTCTGGTAACTGGTCCAGGCTTACCAGTAGCTGATTTCCAGACCCCAGGGTAGCTGGCTTGGACCTCCTGGGAGCTCTAGCAGCTGACTCATACTGGACTTTGTGGCAGCTGGTCCAGACTCAGAGCCATGCCAATTGGTGGCTCTCAGTTCTTGTATCCTACTGTCTCTCCAGCTACTCTGGCTTGATTTTCACTACTGATTACACAGTGACACCCAAACAATATACTTGCACTTTGGTATTTCCTGTTGCTGGCATTTGGACCCTCCATACACATACTGAACAGGGTCCCTTCACACAGGAAAATAACTATAAAAGGAGTTTAAGAAAATGGGACAGACTGCTGGGGACATAGAGGACACAGCCAGATGAATCTGCTGTATATGTGCAGGCAGCCACTTGTAAGCTCTTTTTCCCCCATTTTTTTCCATGGTGTTTCTTCTCCTTGATCACTTCCTTTTCCTACCCCTAAACCTCATTAAATATATTGTACAATTCCCAGATGCATTTCCCATGCATACCATGCTCCTCAGAGGTAGTAATTCCCCCTTAATCTGCAAGGTGATCTAGAGAGCCCCTCCACTCTACTCTGTTTGTCCCCAAACACTGGGGCTTATTCCAGGCCTGTGATAGCTCTACAAGGAGCTGCATTAGGGTGCTTCTCTCCCACTGTCATTATTCCTCTCCTGTGTGCTCCTTGGTGTTTATGGAAGAGTTTTAAATCACAAAAGCTAAAAGCAGCCACTCTGAAACCCTGCCAATGAACCACCAAGAAATCAGGTAAGAAACTAAATAGAAAGCAACTGTAGAATTTGTTTATTCTTTGCTTACCCTACAGGAAACTTCCAGGCATTTCCTGGATGCATTTGAAAGGAGTTATTAAGCATTTCCCCCAAATTGGCAAGAGAACAAGAGTTGGTTTCATGTCTTTGAAGTGCAGAAGCATTGATGCTTACCACAAAGAGTTTCACCTGCAGTGATCGAAACAGTACTGTGCTTAAACCATAAACACCAAACACAAACACTTTTTCTCGAAATAGCAACAGTGAAGACAAAGCAAATTGACAACTTCAGCACAGTTTGATGCAAATGAAATGTAGTAACACCTGTCAGTGACACATCAAGCAGACCACAATCTTGCTGTACTGAAACCTGAAATGTGGTCTTCTATTGCTTTAAATGAGAGCTATTCTTCCAAGCACAGGAAGTAGAAAACTAAACAATTTGAAAAGAAAACGAAGATGTGGAGAGAGAAAAGCCATTTTCAGTTTCATAACATCTTTGGAGGCTGGGTAGAATAGCAACTATACATTCTGTAGTGCCTAAGAGATCAGTTCTCATGGGTAGTTGACCAAATACGGCACAGACATCTTAATGGAAAAATTGTCACCATTTTATTGGATGCAAACAGTGGTTAGACAGTTATTCAAAAGATTTGTTTAGTATGACATTTTCTAGTCCAGGAAGTGAGACTCAGTGCAGTAACACATAGAGCCAGACAGTATATTGCAATGACACTGTAGCTTCCACTGACAGCAGTGAAAGAACCCCTACTTGGAACAAGGAGATGCTCCTCAGTCTGCTGAATTCTCATCCACACATTGAGGCACCTCCTCAACATACGCTGCCCATCCTTGTGACAGTCTTTATTTGTAGACATGTGTTCTTTGGACTGCTTTGTTACTTTGGTGCCCCCACAACTGTCCAGAAACCATGCTGAGACAAAGTTAACTTTGGAGAGAGAAAAAAATTAAAAAAAAAAAGTTTCCAAACTCAGGAGCAGGGTAGGATTCCAAACATTGCCAGTTTAATCTGGCTAAAAAAAAAAGGGGGGGGGGTGACAGGACAGTTAGCCAATAAAATCCATTAGAATAAAAGCTAGTAGATTAGTTTTTTCCAGCCACTATAAAGAGGTGGCACAGGAAAGAGAAAACCTATGACAGAAGCCATACTGAGATGGAGGCTTCCACCTTCTAATGTCAAATAATCATTCCTGGCTTCATGGAGCAGAATTCTCAGCCTTTCCCATTGCTGCCACAGGTCATTTTTGCTACTTCCACCAGGCAGTGATGGAGATTTGGTCTTTCTCCTCCAGTGCTGAGCAAACAGAGATTTTGCACTCACCTCAGTCATAGCCCCCAGCCTGGAATACACTATGGCCAGGAAGTGGTGATAGGAGAAGAGTTCCTTTTTTGGTGGGTGTGCATAGTGTAGTCTACGAGTTGTGAATCCTATGTGATTAATGAGCTGCGCTGGCAGAGTCTCCATTGGTAGCAATCTGACTTGTCAGGCAGAAGGGTAGGACAATGGTGGGGAAGGGAGGAGTACTGAGTGCAGGGGTCTTCAGGGTATGCCTGCTCCAAGCTCCTCAGCGTGCTGTTTTGGCACGAACAGTGTGACACTTCATACACAATACATGCCCATCCAGTGGAAAACAGCCATTCTCGTCTGCCTCAATGGATAAGGGCCTCCCACAGTCCTAAATGGGGAAAGAAAAAGAGGGAGGTAGCTCAGTGACAGCAAACAGCAGGGTAGATACAGACAAGGATGTAAGAAATGCCCTATTGGATCAGGATAATGGCTCACAGCCCACTGCTCTGTCTCTGATGGTGATAATGGGAAATACCATTTTGAAAGAAGAGTGTGAGCATAGCCTCTTCTGTTATCCCTTTATGTTCCCCCCGCATACACAGCTGCTATATTAGAGCTGTGTTAGAGGCTACAACCCTGCACAGTCTTTATTCACGAACTTGTCTGTGAATGCCTAAACTTGATTCAAAATGCTTCCAAGTCATTCAAAACAAGCTCAGTGTTTGGTCAGGATAGGCAAGTTCAAAGGTGCTACCTAGTTGGTGATGACACGAATGAGATGAGAGGAGTGGGGCTACCAGGATTACCTCACACTTGTAACATTTCATGTGGAAATTCTTCTCCAGTGCCACCACACGCACTGTCTCATCCTTCCCAGGCTCCGGCATGATGGGTTCACTACACACTGAGCAGCGTGGAGCATACTTCCTGTAACACACACAAATACAGAGGATACCATGACCACTGCAGGTTTCTCATTGTCAGGTATCAGTATTAGCAGCAGAGGAACAAATCACAGAAAGTTTGTGGGAAAAGACCTTAATCGGTACATGGTACTTTGCTGACTCATTTTTAACTTTATGTCCAACTGATCACATGGGCAACCCAAGCCCATTTTGCAGTAAAATCAAACAGCTGTGAAGGAACATCTGCTTTCAGACACCACATGCATGAGCTTTCTCCATACCTGTGGTAGTCATCCACACAATGAGGCTGGTTGGCCTGGTCCACAATAAAAGAAGCCCCCTCGAGAGGCGTGTGGCACATCACGCAGGTGAAGCACTGGGGATGGTATGAGTTACCAGTGGCCTTCAGCATCCGATCTGTGATGGTCTGTTTGCAGACACTGCACTTTTCCAGGGTCCCCTAAGCCCAAAGAAAACAAGTAAGACAACATTAATCCAATCCCCCATCCCCAGGGGACTACACCACAGACAGGTGAAATGGAAGGGGGAAGGGAAAGGAAGAGAAGCTAGCCACAGCAAACTCAGCCCCCTCCAGCAGCTTTCATCCCAGTGACTCACAGCATAGCAGTCCTCACAGAAGGGCTTCTCGTCCACATTGTAGAACTGCTGCCCCTGCAGCTGCTTCTCACATTTGAAGCAGGTGAAGCACTCCACATGGAAAAGGCTGTCTAGGGCCCTTACAGCTGGCTGGGTTCGTGACAGAGGCTTCCGGCAGAAGCCACAGAGCTCTGCCAATGGAAGGAGAAAGGTATTAGGAGAGAGGAAAACCCACCACAGTCTCAGTCTCATTGATGTCCACTAACAGAACGCACCAGAAGTAGCGGCTTCTACTGGGGGTGGGTTCTCCATATCCTTCAGTAGTTTCTGGGTCAACAACTCCAGCTCTTCTACCTCCTTCATGGTCAGGGAAGAGTTTCCCTTAGGTGGGTCTGCACTGGAACCTGTGGGTCTATGCTGCAGGAAGAGGAAACTGTCAATCCCAAAAGATGCTTATAGACAAAGCCCCTCCCACCTTGTCCCTAACAAACCTGCTTCTCTCACCTTTATACCTCTTCTCTATCCCTCTCTAGGGAACAATCTGCCATCCATTATGTTTGCTTCTTTCCACCTTTACATGAAGTCCTGTCCCCCCTCCAGCACTGCTTCTAGTTCCAGCTCTCAGTAAGGTATTAAGAGGTGCTGTCTCTCAGATGAATAACTACTTCCCCTACCCTGGCACAGACCCTCCCTCCTCATCCTCCAACTACACTTCCAGTGATTCCATGCTTGCCCAGAGACACTGGTTCCACGGCTCTATCCCTTACCGTGTCTTTTACAGCAGCAGGTTGTTCTGTGCGAACAGGCTTCTCCTGCACTTGGGGCCTTTCCCGCTGCTGAGCATAGGTGAAACTGGGAGGCTGCGGCCGAGAGGAGGGACCTGAAGGTGAAGGGGCTGTGAACTGAGTCTGAAGGGAGGTAGGATATCTTGTAGAGTTTGAAGGAGCCATGGAAACAGTGGCACCTGGTTTGGATCCAAACTTCGCAGAGCCAGCAACAGAAGGTGGAGTAAATTTAGGGGTAGGCTGAGCAGGAGGAAGAGGAGGGGGTGGAGGGACTGATGCTAGGGGCTCCTTGTGCTGCTGTGGAGCTGCCCACGGGGCTGGGGCAGGGGTCACATCTGCTCCAGGGGGTTTGGAAGACAAGCTTCCACTTGGCTTTGGAGTGAACTTGGAAAGAAATGAATGAGGAGGATCTCTGGGTGCAGATGAGATTTCCACATTGGCCTTTGGGGCTGATGGTTGCTCCAGAGAACCTGTAGACATCTGTAAAGTGAAGAAGCAGAGAGAAACAGGCAGTCATCAACAAGGTGGAAGGGAAAATATGCTGTCTACAGCAATGTCAAGTCGCTGTCTCAGACCCATAATACTAAGAGACCCCATACTACTTCATATTTAAGTCACAAAAAGATGCAACATCTATGCTATCTGGTCCTTCAGGCAGGTTTTCTTGCTACGGTTTACCCAAACATCTTAATCTTCAGTAGCACCCTTCTCACTACCTTAGTTCGGCAAACCAGTCATCTCTCCTTCCACCATTTCTGGACGTTCTGGAGAGCTCACCCAGGATTTGAAGGGATCATTTTCCTCCATGTTATCCAAGATTAAAGACAGTGAGTCAATCTCAAGATCAATGCTGCTCATGTTGCCACATACCTATACCATCATCCATGAGGAAAGAGGGAGCAGAGCCAAAGAACTGGGTGAATCCCCTACAACACCAGATTTTGGCACCTGAGACTGTAGTACAGATCTGCTCCTGCCCTGAATAGATAGCAAGTTGGTGAGGACAAACAGGGTAGTCTCCAAAATCTACCAGCAGTGGGAAAATGCCAGGGATCAGAATGCCAGAAATATTTAAGTGGGAAAAGACAGCTGGAGGTCTGCAGTCCAGTACCCTGCTAATTGCAGGGTTAACTCCCAAGCTAGACCAGGTTGCTCAGGGCCTTGCCCAGGTGGTCTCTGAACATCCTCAAAGATGCATATTCCCCAGACTCTCTGGGCACCTGTGCCAGTTTCAAGCCACCAGTGGTGGGGAACAGGTTTTTCTTCTGTCCAACAGGAATTTCCCTTGTTGCAGCTTGTGTCCCATTGTCGCTTCTTCTCTTGCTTGCCCCTGTAAGACGAATCTGTCTTCTCTCCAGCCCTCCTTTCAGTACTGCAGACATCAGTTATATCCCTGCCTTTGGCCTTGCTCCTCTTCTGCCAGCTGAAGAGGAGCATGCTCCAGTCCCCAGTGATTGCTGTGACACTTTTCTGGACTGCTTCTAGTTCAGTATTCCTCTGTGGTTACTACACTGGTGGGCCCACATGGAAACAGTCCTCCAAGATGCAGCCTCAGCACCGAAGAGAGAAATAACCACTGCTCTTGCCCTGCTGACTACACTCTCACTAATATAGTCCAGCATGTGGTTGGCCTTTATTGCCACAAGGGTGCAATGCTGGCTCACATTTAACTCTCTGTCCACCAGGATCCCAAGGTCCTTCATTTGCAGAGCTGTTCTCTGGTCAGTTGACCCTAACCTATGCAGGGGCATGGGGTAGTCCCATCCCCAGTGCAGGAATTTGCCTTTATATCAGCTGAACTTCTACAGCCTACTCCACAGTATCTTATAGGAAAGGACAGTGCAGACACTGAGATGCTAAGCAAACACTTTCCCACATCTCCAGGCTTCCTGCTGCTGATTTCAGAGAGAACTGAGAAGCTGTCTCAACTCAGAGTATCACAAGAAATTATACTTCCCTTGACCTCACTCACCTGTGGGGCGGATACCATGCCCATAGGCCCTTCATCAAACATTGGAGGAGGAGGAGAAGGAAAAGTTTCTTCTGGGGCTGGTGGAAAAGGCTCTTCAAAGGGTGGCGGAGGTGGGGGAAAAGCACAATTTGAGGAGAAACTCACATCCTCTCCAGGTGGGGGAGGAGGTGGCAGCGGCAGCTCTATGGCAAAGAATTAGAATAAAAGCAGGTTTCAATCATTTCTTATTCTTAGCCTGTACAAACCCCACAAGGAGTCTTGAAGGTATTACAGTAAGTGGTCCCCAGTACTCATCAAGGACAGCTGAACTCCACAGGATCACTTTCACCTTGTCCAAACTATTTGCCATCACATAACATTTCCTCAGTAGCTACTGCAATTACTCACTAGAAATAGTTACTGTATAACTGAGAAACATGTCTTGATGTCCTTTCACACTCCTCCTCATTCTTTGGTCTCTAGCATGTAGAACAGAGAAAAGCGATGTCTATTACAACACAAATCAAGTGCGAATCCTCTTCCCTTCACCATACATAGGAGAAAGATGTTCTCTCATCAACTACGTGGCAAAGAATATTAAAAGACAAGCAGGCATAACTTCTACATTTCTTATTCTGGATAAACTGAATACCTACTTCTTTTACTAGCTAGTCCCTTTCCTAGCAGTAGCGTGAAAGACCAAGTTCATCACTCCTGCTGGTCTACGTATGACTTCTAACAGTAGTCATCAAGTTGTTTAATCTTTATATGCAACTGTTTTCCACAGACTTTATTAGGACTTCTCATTTGTAACCTAAGGGACGTGATACTGCCTGTTTCAGAAAATGAAAGCTGAAATCTTATTAGCCAGTGGAATGCGTAAACTGCAGTGGTATGTAGCACCTCTTCCAAGCCTTCTTGTTCTGCTTATGGGGAAGAAAGAAAGAAAAAAAAGCAAAAAAAGTAATACAAAGCTGGTATTTTTTCTCAGAAACTACAGTCTGAGATTGAATTTGTATATGCTTGCTTTTTGGTTTATTTAAAGGATAAAGAATATTGCAGAAATGGAACCCTGATCCACTGTCAAAATGTTTCAAAAAGATTCACTAAAAGCCTGCTTTATGAATTATTCACTCAAACAAAAGAGTTTTTTACAAAGTTATTATACCAAATTTATAGAATGATCAATATTAAATATAACATTCCTACACATGGCTGTCCTGTCATTTAAAGCAAATAAGCTAATTGCCATGGCTTTATGTTATACTGGCATTTCTTTAGGTAGCGTACAGGAAAGGGAGAGAATGATCAACGAGATATGCATCAGAGAAGGATCAAAGCAGATGCATTTGTTTCATGACTGAGTCAAAATTGAGTTTCACTTGACTATCTGTACTTGAGGTACCTTGCTAGTACAGCATTGCTAGCAGCCCTCACTTGATGGTGACATGGCAGCTGAAGCCAATTTGCTAATCTCTGTTAAGGTAGTTTCTCTATAATAAGCTTTACGGGGAGAACAGAAGTGAACCAACTAACACCCAATCCTCTACTTGTGCTATATATTGAAAAATATTTTTTTAACATTTGTCTACGTCCGTACTTGAACTAATATATTTGTGTCAATTTGACACATCCTACATGCACACTCCTAATCCACACAACTATAGCAGAAAAACAAAATCTAGTATAAGACCTTGGATGACAGACAAGATTCCAGCCAACAGCATAAAAGCAGAAAGTCACCAAAGTTAGGCAGTGCAATTCTAAGAGACAGAGGCAACAACACACCAAGGTCATTGTGACTCATGAAATGGAAAAAATGGCTTAATCATTTGTCCCTAGGAACAAGACCAGACTTCCTATCATTAGATCAGCTGCCCACTAACTTAGTACACTAACCTAGGAATAACTGTGTTACACAGTCTATGCTAGACAGTTAAAGGGAAAAAAATAAAACAGAAGTAAACATTTGAACATATCAGTCCTGGCTGAGGTGCAAGTTACAAGTTAATAGGATATTGGGGTAATATGCATCATCAGGCATGAGCAACAGGTCCCTAGAGACATTTCCAGTAGTCCCATGCTGATCAATTCCAACTAGGGGAGGTACACAACCAGGAACCTTCTGCTCCTTAAGACACAAAAACAACCAACCACCACCAAAAGAACAAAACCAAACAAACAAAACCACACCACCACAGGAAAAAAAAAAAGAAAAAACCACACACTAAAGCAAGAAGTCACCCTACACAGGAAATCACACCCAACCCAAGCCACAAGTAAAAATTATAAAACTCAGCCATACAAACTAAGTCTCACTTCCTGTTTTTGTTAGCTTACACCCTTTTTCATGCAATTATTTCTACCTCCCCACCTCTTGCAGCAACGATGGCAATTGCAGAGTCCACAAGAAGGATTTCTACAATCAGAGACAACTCAAGCAGAGATGAACCAGTAAGAAAGAACAGCATGATTCATCACCACCAGGGTCAACTTTCTTGCAACATATTTGTTCTCAGACGTGCTTGCCAGAATATCACTGCAATTACACAATTATGCACAGTGGGAATACCACAAAAAAATCCATTGCATTCCTGCAGCTTGATTAAAATATCAGTGCAACACAGAATTGACTTCCTGACTGCTTTTCTATTGAGATGCCTCACATTTTCAGATTACTTTACAATCCTTTTATCTCATTCTGAAACCTGCAATTGCCTACAGCGAGAGTATCCTTCATGCGTAGTGTTTCTGAGCCTATTCCCTATGTTTAGCCCAGTTACAGACCTCACACTGAGAATTTAGTATCACATATTCACATCTGCCATGCCAGCCCTCACCTACCTTCTGCCAGCATGGACGTGGAAGCTGATGGGATCTCCCCCACCCTTCCTATCTGGGCACGCTGGGTGCCTGCTCCGGGAGGCTGGGGCAGCGATGACTCTGAAGCACCCCCAGCCTTGAAGGGGTTCACCTTGGGTTTAGGGGCGACCACAGGTGCAAACTTCTTCTGTGGGTTGTAGAAGGAAGGGGTAGAAATGTTGATACTGACTGTGGATGTCATGCGGGTCCCTGGGGTACCTGGCGAAGCCATCTTCTCAGTCCCTGTCCGGAGAGAAGAGAGAGGATACTGGTATGAAGTCAGACTTGGACTTGAGTCAAAATTAATAAAAAGGAACACACAATGGAGGGATACAGGAGTTTATGTATTAGCAGAGGAGCTTGAGCACTTCCAGGACCAGCACAGCAAAAAAAGAGGAACAGAAACTGCAGACAGCTCGAATGAGCCAGCTCACTTCACTATCTCAGCTCAGCACAGCACTGACCACAAAGGGGGTCCTGACAGCCGCATGCTGCCATGGGGAAAACCAAGCTCTTTGCTGCATGAGACAATGACGATTCAGGAAAGGAAAGCAGCTGGTGACCGGAACCAGTGTCCCTGCCCCACACAGCGAGCCCCCCGCGCCCCAGGGAAGATGCCCCCCCCCCCATGCTCTCCCAAGACCAGAATTATCATTTCCTCACCACACTTACCTGATAACCTCATCTGTTTCCTCTTGACCTCAGCCCGCAGCATCCCCAGTAACACCCCCCTCGGCCCCGGCACGCCCCTCAATCTTCCATCCCACACACTTTACCTCAGGACCCTCGCATGCAGGTAGCTGTGTCAGCCGGAACAACGGGTCGAGTGAGGGGTACTCTGGTGTCACATCCCCTGGCGAGGACCCCCTGCTATTTGGAACCTCGTCCCTGCTTTCCTCCCTCTCCTTCCTGTCACCGGAGCCGGCGCCATGAGCTCCCTCTGCCTGTCACTGGCTGCACCAGCCGACTGTTCCGCCTCCACCAGGAAGCACTTCCAAGAGGCATCGCCAGCATTTCAGGAGCCATCCCCCTCAGCTTCTGCTGCACACACACTACCTTTAAGTCAACCCCTTTCTTTAAGTCAACGCCTTCGGATTGCAGGCTGCACAGTAAGCACCACAGCAGAAGAGCAAGCAGAGCCGCTGTAGCCCTGCCATGCGCAAGGACCCCAGGTCTCAGGATGAGAGCCACATTTCTAGGATTCCCTCAGAGCTGCAATGCAGGCCAGAAATCTCATCTTCGCCAGAAATCTCCACGAAGTCAGATACTTTGTTGTAACCCCTGGCATGCATATAGTCCTCTTCCTAACAACCCAGCCCAACAGTGCTTCTGCCAGCACAGAGGCTCTGTACCAAGCATGTCAAATTGGCATGTCCAATTCAGTGCCCCTCCACGCTGCCTGCGTCTCTCTCACAGTCAGCTCACAGTAACAGCTGCTTGGACAGCCTTGGTGCCATGAACATCTGCCTACCATTAAACTCACCCATGGCTGCTGTTAAGACCTGCATGCTCAGTTCTAAGTGGTCCCACAGTTCAGTTCAGTATGGCACGATATAGTTACCCGTAACAGTTTCTCCAGGCCACAAGTGTGTGACAACATAGACAAATGTTAAGTCTGTGTTGCTGCACTTTTTTTCCCCCCTGTGTTTTGGGCTGACGAGTTGCGTGAACCTTGACAAATTGTTCTATGCTCTTCAAATGCAGGAAGAGGCAGCAACAGTGAGCAGCAGACAAAGAGCTGAGCTAAGCATGCCCCATATGATCCTGCATGGGAAAGGGACAAGGAAGAAGAGTAATTAACAAGGTCTGTCCTTGATCCCTCTGATTGCTGGGAGTCAACTCCACCCAGCCTGCAGCTTCTACCAGAGCTACCAAATCTATTAAAAAGACTTCTAGCTTTTCTTTAGAGACTTCCACTGATGAAGGCACTTAAATGTCTTGTGCTCCACTGTTTTGCTATGGCATAATGGACCACACAGTATCATTCTACCAGAATTGACTGTCTTATATGCAGAACACCACAGTGGCAGTCATTTCTAATCATGATCCATACTGGGGTTAGCCAACACAGAGACTGGGCCAACACACTGTCTTGGGACACTGGTTGCTTCATAAAATATGCTGGCTTCACTACCAGCAGCTGCTATCTCCCTGAACCCAAAGCAGCCCATTTCCCAGTATGCTATGTCACACTTAAGGCCCTTTCTGCTCAGAGCTGACTACATCCAGCAGCTGCCCCTGCTCATCCTCACTTCTATTTATCTGTCCACCCCCGCACAGATCAGACTGAGAAAAGCTTAGTCCCCCGCCCAGCCCTGCACTGCTTGCTGTTAGTATCATCTAAACCTTACCAGGAACATGCAGCTTATGCGAGTCCTCTGGCACTGTTTGTAAAAGTTATTGGAAGAGGGAGTGTCAGACCAGCAGACCTAATCTTAGATCCTCCTCCTCATATGTTCCCTGAGGGGAGAGATTTTCTGCCTGTTAACAGCAGTTAGATGACTCAAGTGGAACTGTGAAGAAAGATGTCCTCAAAGGATGTAGTGAGGATACTTAGTTGCCCAGTACGTGGTTTCCCTCTAGCAGAAAAAATGTTGGACCAAGCAACACCTCCCTCAGCAGCAGGGTCGCTTTCCAGAAGGTTCCATGGTGGGTCTGCCACCTGTTACACACCTTGCAGTTCTTTGGCCCCAAGACTGAACTTCCTAAAGCTCAGCTCCTTTCCTGGGTTAGTGGAAAAAGAAGGAACACATGGAGGGAGAAAGCAGACTGTCATTTACCACCTATGTTGATAGAAAGCAGCTTAGCTTGAGCCACACAGAAGACCCAGTAAAAGCTATTCCAGCACTGTGGTCTGACACACTGTACTTCCCCTGTTTGCCAACTTCCTTCCAACTGAAGCAGGTCAGAAAGAGAACTATAGAAGGAAAAAGAAAAAAAAAAAAAAGAATCTGAACTGAACAGATTAAACAAATTTAGGAGTTATGTTTATTTTCACTTTCTCTACAGGCTAATTCCAGAGAGTTCTCCCAGCCTATCCCCAAACTACAAATCTTCGATGCGAGCAAAGTCCTATCAGCTATGCAAGCTGCAAGGTAGAGCCTGAAGAAAACCAGGATGGGGGAGGGGGGCATTCAGAGCTACAAGCTTTTTCCACATATGCTGGGCTTGTCTCCTCCCTGTGCAGAGGGAAAAAAAAATCCCCAAAGCTATGCAAACATATTTAAAATGTTAGGAAGTTACGAATTTGCAAGCACTTGCATCTTCACTTTCTCAGGGCACTCCCAGAGAGACAGAAGCTCATATATTAAACAAATTTAATGCGCCAAGAGTCCCAGATTCGTCTCTTAAACACATCTGGAAAAAGACTCCATAGGTGTCTCGCTCTTCCATATGCACACAAAAGAGGGCTTGTCCCGACTGAAACCAGGCTACACCCCCCTCTCCCTTCCCCACTGCTTGAGCTATACAGGAGTGTTCATCTGACTCCATTTCACCAGGAGGGAAGAAAACTCGCCAGATTCGCACACGCACGAACCTCTCAGAATTGAGCTGCTCCTCTGCAGAGGGGCAACCCCCTCCCCGCCCCCCCCCCCCCGAAAAAAAAAAAAAAAAAAAAAGAAGGAGCCACGACCTAAAGGAGCCAATCAGTCCTAGACACCAGGAGAATTTCTACAAGGCAAGCAACTCTCCCAGCCCAAGAGGGAGGGGGGGGGAAATCAGCATCCCCCAGGCACCCACGAAATCCGCGGGGAGTGCCAGGAAATCAGCATCCCCCAGACACCCATGTCGCACACACGCTTCCTCGACGCCGGTTCACTCCTCCTGAGCGCAGGGCTGCTGGCAAAAGCTTCCCGTTAAGCCAAGAGATGAGACTCACCTCTGGGGGAAGCGGGAAGGGGAAATTCCGCCCCAGGGCGAGGAGTCCCCGGGGACCGAGGGTGCGCAGCTGGGCTCTGCTGGAGGGGCCGGGGTCCGGCAGCTTCTCGTCCCGCCCGGCAGGAAAAGCAGCAGAAATGAAAGGTGGGGGAGCTGCTGAGCCCAAACACTTCCTACCAACTCGCGAAAAAGGCCTCGCCCAGGCAAAGTTGTTTGACCATAAAAGGAGAGAGGCTGTGCGAACAGCTGAGCTCACTCGGTAGGGAATGTGGCAATGAGGTAACGGGGGAGTGAGCGCACCGAGACGGGGGCGGGTTTGCTCGGCAGCGGCGGGAGCCCCGCACTGGTATCTTGTGTGCACGGAGAAGGGGCTTTATGTGCTTGCTTTGTCGGCGATGACGAAGAAGAAATGCTCGCTCGGGTGCCCCTTTCCGCTCCGCTCCGCTCCCCTCCCGCCCCCTCGGGCGCCCACCCCGCGGCCCCTGCTCGCTTCCCTCCAGCCTGACAAAGGCCCGCTCAGCTCCGGAGCTGCCCCTGTCCGTGACCTCGCTTCCAGTCGCTGGGCTGGGATTTAGGAAGAAATCCAGCAGCTCTGGTGAGGCAAGGTCCCCGCTGGGCTCTCCCTCGCCCGACCCAGCTGCGCGAGCATCTGACTCGCACTCTCCTCGTCTTCCAGAGATTAAAGCAAGATATCGGATGACTCTACAGTGCAGAAGAGGGACTCGTTCTTCTTGTGCTGCCTGCAAGGCAAATACTAAACTTTTATATCAAAGACTAGCCAGTTGAATTGCTTTGTTGGATTGCCTGTGCTTTATTGCCATTGGCTTTATTTTTATCACAGTGCTGGCTGGGGGGCTCAGTCGTGCTCGATACTTGGGAGAGCCTGGCTCGGCGCAGCAAAGCATGTAATTTTCAGCTCAAATCTTTTTTAATTCTCCTCACTTTAAAGCCCCTTAGGAAAGAGGGATATCAATGAAGATAGCATTCCTGTGCTTTTTGCAGTCATTATGTCTTTGGAATTCAGCCTTAATATTTGGGTTAATTCCCGTACTGTTGCAAATTCCTTGGAGAATTACAGTATTTTGTAATGCTCAGAAGATCTGAAGTTTGTCTGCTCCTAAGTGACCTACTAACAAAGATGCCTTCCAGCATGGGTAATTCACTCACAGGTGGCTGAATAAGCCACAAGCCACACCAGCTGTACTCTGGCTGTACATTACTGCAATATGCTCACATTAGAGAACTGTACAAAGAGACTCGACATGGCTTAAGAAATCCAGTGTAAACAAATCTTCAATTTTATAAGCAGGGTTTGCACAAAGAGGTAACATATTGTATTCAACCATCTGATACTGTTGGAAAAAATTGGCACTTTGTGAGCTTTTTCATTTTTACACACCATTTTAAAATCACCTATAGCAATGTATAGCACTGAGCAGCTCACTGTTTCCATAGCTGCAACTGTTCACTATTGACCTATGACTGTTAAAAGCTTAGGGATATATAATTCTTACATGGGTGCAAAATATTGTTATAATGCTACTTCAGTAGGCATGTCATCAGCCCTGTTACCTACCATGGTTAATGCGTGAAGTAATTGTGTATTTTGAGGAAGGTTTCTCTGTGCTGTGCTGGATCTTCTAAGACTGTTACTTTTCTATTACAGACAATCATTTTCCCTTTTGCTCAGGGAAAGATGTCAGTGCAGAACTAAAAAGATTTTGTTGTGGAATCGGTAACCAAATTCTGGAACATCACATTACACCTAACAATCAGCCTGACCTCAGAGAGCTCTACCACTGTTCCCTGGGCTAGCCCCGACTCCAAAGAAAACAAAGAATGTCTCAGACTGAGATTAAAAAAGTGCTGAGAGAATATGAAAAAATTCTACCCTGTCATCGTTTCTGGTTACATCCCCATAAATCCAGATGCTTGTGTTTGATTGTCTCACCAATGCGGTGATGTTAAAAGCTCATGTAGGCAGATAAAGCAAAATGGGAATAAGAAAAAGAAAAGCAAGATGGCTTATTCATGTTGTGTTAACTCCTCACTATGAGGAAACAGATCTGAAACAGAGAAGTGTTTAGCAGGTTGGAGATGTGAAAGACAGAATTCTCAAATCTGAGTACATCAGAATACATAGAGAGAAACTTTAATCTGATTTCATGCTTGCCATATATCTGATTTAAAGTTTGTGCTTTTGTAATCAGAAATGAAGCTTTCTCCAAAAATAAATAAATAAAATAAAAAAATCTCTTTATGCTAATAACATTCCTTCGTGCAATTCTTTGCTTGGAAGAGTAGATATTTTTTCTGCTACAAATTCAAATTAGTGCCTTGAGATGTACACAGCTGCAGTAAATCTCATTACCTGAAGCAAAATATTAGTCCTGAATAGGAGTTTAGCTGCCTGGGTACAGACATGGATCAGCAGGTAAACTCAGCTTGCTGTGCCAGAGGACGTGTTTGACCTTCTTCTCATTTTTGGAATTAGCAGCAGTCCTCTGCATGTCCTTTGGCTGTCCCGTGCCATGAAAAATGCAATCTGGTGTTTTGGAATATATTGTGGTGTGAAAGCTAGTCTGCTCTGTAGATGTAGGGTGAAATGACAGCTGACTACAAAGCAGCTGTCGGAGGGATTTAGAGTATGCAGTTCTGGCAGGGTGCTTCTTTGAGATCAGTGACAAGAAGCAAGGCCCAGTGTTGGCTGTCAAACCAAAGCTTAGAAATTCTCAGAGTTCAAGAAACCTACCTCAGAGAGACTAAGTTTTCATGGAGACAGATACAAAGAATCCTTATTGGCAATTTAGTTGTGTAATGCAATGAGTAAGTAAAGGTTAATGCAATACAGAACTGATGTGGCAAATTCATATACTGCACTGAAAAATGAGTATGTTGTCAGTGATTAGGTGGCTATAAAATGAAAATAATGTAAGAGAAGAAAAAATAAGTTCCTGAATGCAAAAAGAAGGATTCTTCTCAAGAACACTATTAGAGAATTAAACTCTCTTGGCAGAAAATCTTACCAAGATTCAAGAGGGTTCCAGGTAGCTGCATATCTTAGTATTAACAGCAGCTTAAAGGTCAGAGGAAAGCAATCTGGATGCTGGACAGGATGTATTAACTACGTTAATAGTATAAAATATCTGAATCTGTATTATTTTCATGTATATTTAAAGATCCAGTAGTGCTGTTTTATTTTATCTCAGCATGAATTAGTCAACGATTACTAGTGCTACTTAAAAGTCCATGTTTTTCTAACCAATGAAAAATCCTGACTCATATCTGTGTTGCATCTCTGATACTTCTTTAATCATATAACTTCTGTTTAGTCTAAACACATTTTATTTATTTATTCTAAACTAGTACTCATCAGCTTAGCCTGTGCTACATTATCTTATTTAAATGCTGTGTCTGGGCACTGAAAAACTGGAAATGTATAATGGGTCCAGTTTTCTCCCCAAGCCAAGAGGTACAGATGAAGTCAGGCCCACATTGTCCAGAACAGGCCACCTGCATACAGACTAGTGCATATAATATAGCCTAGTAAGAGCTTTCATAGCACAGGCCTCTCCTAGTGTGCGCCCAGCTCTCTCCCTCATGCACAGTGTGTGATAATCCCCCACTTAAAAGGTACATCTGACATCGGCTGACACCTGCTGCGGCATCGGGTCGGGCAAACTGCTACCACCACATAGGTGTAATTGTCCTGGCGGAGCCTGCCTCAATCTGCAGGAAAGGGAACAGGCATTTGCCAGGTCTCACTCTCCTGACCAAAAGGTAGTTTCAAGTTGGAGTGTCTCATTCTCATTGTGGGATGCATGTTGGCAGCTGGGTGCCAAAGGGTCAAATTCAGAGAGGTTCTGCTGTAGAGCCTCCAGACCGTATGAGTCCAGTCATCCTCCTGCATCTGTGAAACTGGCATGCAGTCAGGAATGTTATTTGCAAAGGTCATGAATTCTTCTGGAGAAGTCCCTAAACAACAAACTACCCAGGACAGATAGTTAGTGTGTCTCTGCTGTTTCTCTTCAAAACTGAGTGTCTGAGGGGATGAAGCAATAAAGACATAGCCAGGCTATTTTCAGTGGTGCCCAGTGCCAGGACAAGAGGCAACGGACACAAACGGGAACGCAGGAGGTTCTGTCTAAACATCAGGAAGTACTTCCGTACTGTGTAGGTGATGGAGCACTGGCACAGGTTCCCGAGAGAGGCTGTGGAATCTCCCTCCCTGAAGATATTAAAAAGTTGTCTGGACATGGCAATTTTTTCACTATAAAAGTATTGCATGATACACACATATATGTACATACTTCAAAAGGACATTCTAACCATTAAGAAAGGTGTGTCACAAGCTGCTTGAGTGATCAGGCAGACAGGGGAGCAGGTGTCTGGGGTGGAGTCTGTACTGGGGAGAATTTCCATTTCCAGCACAGCTTGCAGATCTTTCCTGGACAGAGCTGTGGCAGCAAGATTCAGCTCCCAGATAAGCTATCAGCCTCACTTCTGTTTCCTTGTCTCCTGACCCCAAGCTTTCCTGCTGAACTGCTGCCTCTCTTCCTTTCTTGTGGGTGAAGTGGCTGTAGGTGGCTGCCTTGGTCATAGGGACCATGAAGTAGTCAAGTTTAAAATCTTTGTTGATAGGAGGAAAAATGCCACTAAAACTTCAACCCTGAATTGAGGGAGAGCAGCCTTCAGACTGCTCAGGGAACTAGTCAGTAAGGTTCCCTGGGAAACTGCTTTTGGGGTCCATCAGTGCTGGAGGGTTTTTAAGCACCACCTCCTAAGAGCATAGGAACAGGCAGTTCCAAAACGTCGGAAGTCAGGCAGCAGGGTCAGAAGGCTGGCCTGGCTGAGCAGGGGTCTTATTCAAGAGCTTAGGCTGAAAATGAAAGTGTATGGTCACTGGAAGCAAAGTTGGGAGACGTGGGAGGACTACAGGGATGCTGCTCGCCTTTGTAGGGAGAGAATTCATATGGCCAAGGCTCAATTAGAGTAGAAGCTGGCCAGTGGTGTGGGGGACAATAAAAAAGACTTTTTAAAGTATGTTAACAGGAAAAGGTGGACCAGAGCAAACATTGGTCTGATGCTTGATGAGCACAGTCACTTAACAAGCAGGGACATAGACAAAGCAGAGATTAATGCATTTTTTGCCTCTGTCTTCAACAACAGTGGTGGGCTCTGGAACCCCAGCTGCCCTGAGTTGGAGGACCGTGACTGCGGGAACAATAAACTCCCAGTCAACCCCAAATTTTTTCAGGATTTGCTGCTCCACCTGTAAGTCTATGGAGCCTGATGGGATTCATCTCAGGGTACTCAGAGAGCTGACTGATGACATGGTGAGACATCTCTCAATTATTTTTCAACAGTCTTGGGAATCTGGAGAGGTCCCAGTTGACTGGAAGCTGGCAAATGTGGTCCCAGTTTTCAAGAAGGGCAAGAAGTAAGATCCTGGCAATTACAGGCCTGTCAGTCTCAGTTCAGTGCCTGGTAAAATTATGGAGAAGATTATTCTGTGAGTTTTTGAAAAACACCTGAAGGACAATGCAGTCATTGGTAACAGTGAACATGGGTTTTCAAGGGTATGGTCATGTTTAACAAACTTAATTTCCTTCTACAACAAGATAACCCATCTAGTTGACCAAAGGAAGCCAGGTGATGTAATCCTTCTGGATTTCAGCAAAGCTTGTGATACTGTCTCTCACAATATCCTTCTGGACAAAATGACCAGAATACAGTTAGATAAAAGCATATTAAGGTGGGTGAACAATTGGCTGACAGGTTAGGCCCAAAGTGTTCTTGTAAATGGGGTTACATTGGGATGATGTCCTGTAACTAGCGGGGTTCCCCAGGGCTCCATTTTAAGACCAGTCCTCTTCGATGTTTTCATAAAGAATTTGGATGTAAGACTTGAAGGTGTTTTGAGCAAGTTTGTGGGAATATCCAAATTGAGTGGAGTTGTTGACTCCATCGGGAGTCGTGAGGCCTTGCAGAGAAATCTAGAAAAGCTAGAGAGCTGGGCAATCACCAACCACATGAAGTTTAACAAGAGCAAGTGCTGGATTCTGCATGTGGGAAGGGACAACCCTAGCTATATGTACAGACTGGGGGATGAGATGCTGGAGAGCATCTCTGCGGAATGTGATCTGGGGGTTTTGGTTGACAGCAAGCTGAATATGAGCCAGCAGTGTGCTGTGGCAGCCAGGAAGGCCAGCTGTATCCGGGGGTGTGTCAAGCACAGCATTGAGCACAGCATTGCTAGCCAGTCAAGGGAAGGGATTGTCCAACTGTACTCTGCACTGCTGCGGCCTCACCTCGAGTACTCTGTGCAGGTTTGGGTGCCACAATATAAAAAAGATATAAAACTGTTTGCGAGTGTCCAAAGGAAGGCTATGAAGATGGTGAAGGATCTGGAGGGCAAGATGTATGAGGAGTGGCTGAAGTCACTTGGTTTGTTCAGCCTGGAGAAGAGAAGAGTGAGGGGAGGCCTCATCACGGTCTACAGCTTCCTCAATAGGGAGGGTGGAGGGGCAGGCACTGATCTCCTCTCTGGTGACAGCGATAAGACCCAGGGAACAAGCTTGGAGCTACAACAGGGGAGGTTCAGGCTGGATATCAGGAAAAGGTTCTTCACTGAGAGGGTGGTAGGGCGCTGGAACAGGCTCCCCAGGGAAGTGGTCATGGCACCAAGCCTGACAGAGTTCAAGAAGCATTTGGACAATTCTCTCAGACACATAGTCCGATTTTTTGGGTGGTCCTCTGGGGACCCAGGAGTTGGACTCAATGATCTTTGGGGTTCCCTTCCAACTTGGGATACTCTATAATTCTATGAAACCTGGCAGGGCAGCAGACCTGCAACTCCATGGCTCCTGGGGCTTGCTCACTGGCTTGCTTCCACACACTGCTCTCCCACACTGTCTCATTAATGCAGAGCTTGGCGCCTGAGAAGCAAACAGGCTGTCCTGGTGGAATATGAGCTGTTCTGTGACTCTGGAAAACCTCATCCAGTAAGCTAAGGTCTAGAGAAGACAGTGGGATGCAGCTGAAACATGAATGAGCGAGTGGGGTGTGTCCATGTATGTGGTTGTATATGGATGTCTGCCAGAACCTTTTCTGCTTGGAAAGCAGCAATACCCTTGCCATTTCCACAACCTTGCCCCACCCCTTGCCACCAGCAAGAAAAGCTCTGATGTGTTTGGTTGCTCTGTGCAAATAGTGCTTGTCAGAACTGACTGTCAAAGACTCAGATGTGTCAGTCTGCTAATTAAGGAATCAGCTCTTCCTGTGTGTGGTATAAGCCTCTTTCCGTACTGAATGCTGTACTCTAATAGTAGAAGTCTCCTTTCTTCTTTGTTACATAATGTTGTCTTGTAAGTATGGCACAAATAAGCCATATTCCTTCTTGAAAAAGAGTGTGATCAAATAGATTTATATACTCAAAATAGTTGGTTCCACACCTTGTTGCACCCTTGACAAAAAATTTCAAGAAAGATTTAAGTATGTATATGTGTGTTTGGGGAGGATGTCATGTCCTTGGAAGAGGGTTCCTCCCCTACATCTGTGACATGGGGGGAAGAGTTCCTTCACCTCATCTGATCTCCTTCTCTGTGACAAAGCTGAGAGGCAAAAACAGGTCCTCAGCTACCCTGGGTCATACTGAGCCTCCTAAGTCATACGATAGGAGAATTTCTGTGGTGACTTCCCAGAGAAGTATCTGGTGCTGCTCAGTGCTGCAGGGACAGAGATGCTGATCTACAATCTCAGTCATATTATACTGGGAAAGGATCCTGTTCACTCCAGTTCCCATTTCTACACCAGTGCCACTATTTTCAAGCATAAGAATTGAGAGAGCCAAATCAGCAGGGTTAGCCTTTGGAGACTGCCAGATTTGTCTTTTTGTAGCATGACTACAAATATGAGTCATGAATGTGCCAGGGCATGGCATGAAAGTATATCGGGCTTGTGAGTACATTAGGGAAATAAGAAGATTGTTCTGGCAAGAAGAATGAAGCCTGGTGTAATCCACACCTGTATTACCTTTAGGGTGTGGATCAGGAAGCAAACTACTCTCTCTTTTGTGTCTCACAAAACTAATCGTTTCAATCCAGATTGAAGTCCTGGCAAAAACTAATACGTACACAATGTAGATGATTAAGGAACCAGGGCTCTGGATCAAAGTGATAAACAAACAAAATAGACAATGTAGGCATATGGTCCAACAGTCTGCTTGCAGAAAATAATAGGCCAAATGCTATCTACAAACTGCACAGTAAAACATAATTTGAGTACAGCTTTAAAGTGGTGCAGCCCCTCAAGACCTTGCTTTTCCGAAGCAAAAAGTATGGAGCTAAATAAGTTTTCTGCAGGTCCCAGCTTTAGTACATGTGGCTACTAGCATGTTTGCTAGTTAATTTATTGCCAGTATGAATAAGAAGATGATTACAAACCAGACAAAAATCTTTGACTGTTTCCTGGGGTTGTCAGGATAATTAGCAGGACCTTGCAGTGGAGCCACTGTTCTCTCAGTAGCAGCCGGGAATGCATGGCAAGTGACAATTTACTGGGAAAGAGTTGCCTTTCAAGCCCAGTATAATTTTCAGTAGGCTGAAAAGATAAAGGTGTGACAGGTATTAGTGAAGAGGTGTGCTAAGTACATTTTGTGTCCAACAAAGCAGTGAAGCACTGTATGAGAGCCAATGACTGGGGGAATAGGGTAGCAGTAGTAACAGGCCACCACTGATAGTACTTCGTAGCTAGGTGAAGTGATATTGAGAGATCAGTAGCCACAGCTATTGTTCAAAATGCCAAAGAGGGCCTAAAAAATCTTTAATTTTGTATTACCAAGTCATCGACAATTTGCACGTGCAGTTCTCCGAAGGTATGCTGGGATGACAGAGGCACAGCCTAATTTCTGGATCAGTTGACTACCACCATGTTACAGTTAGTTAACTCTATTAACTATGAACCATCCCTGTCTGTCACTAGTCAGTGGTAAATGCATTGGACAAGTGCTTAAGGGACAGCATTAATGAACTCAGTGGTGGATGTACAATTCTGGAGACACATTTGTTTCAACCAACGCATTCTCAATTTGCCTTGATGAAGGTGAAGACGATGACCATGCCCTAGGTACTTAGCAAAGCTCCTGACCCTTTACTTCCATGCCTCATAAAACAAGTTACTTGCAACCTTTATCCTTAACCAAAACACTTCAGTTTCCATATTGTGGTAGTTTAACCCCAGCATGCAGCAGAGCACCACACAGCCAGTTGCTCTCTCCCCAGGTGGGACAGGGTAGTGCAAAGGTAAAGGTGTGAGGACTCCTAAGTTGAGATAAAGAGAGTTTACTAGGTAAATCAAAAGCTGTGTGCGCAAACAAAGCAAAACAAGGAATTCATTTGCTACTTCCCATTGGCAGGCTGATGTTCATCCGTTTCCAGGAAAGCAGGGCTCATCATGTGTACGATTTCTTAGGAACACAAATGCCATCACTCCAAAAGTTTCTCCTTCCCTCCTTCTTTACCCCAGCTTTTATTGCTAAGCATGACGCCATGTTGTATGGAATATGTCCTTGGTCAGTCTAGATCTAGCTGTGGTCCATCGCAACTTCTTGTGCTTCCCCAGCCTCCTCATTGACAGGGCAGCACAAGAGGTAGAAAAGTCCTTGACTCTGTATAAGTATTGCTCTGCAACAACTGAAAGCATAGGTGTGTTATCACACTGATTTTCAGTGACAATCCAAAACATAGCATCATACAAGCCTCTATGTAGAAAATTTACTCTATCTCTGCCAAAACCATGACACATGTAAACAGCTTTAAGTATGTGTTTGGTCAGTTGAAATCTACACGGAGACCATTTGTGTTCAGGCTTCACATCGAAATATACTCTTTCACTGGGATTCTTGAGTCCCAGGTCATGTCTTTAACAGTGCTGGCTAATAGCTGGGACAAGCAGGTAGTGAAAGATGCTTGTGAAACTGAGCCAGCAGCATCTCGTAAGTCTGCTAATGAAAATAGGGAGGGTCAGGTTCCTAACTCTGAAAGCTCTATTGAACCACTTTCTGCAGAGTAACTGATGGTTTCAGAGACAGTATTGGACTTACTGCCGCCAAAAGAAGCAAATGTGATATTTAAAAATTTATTTCTCCAGATTGGGATTGTTTTTCCTAGGCCTTCCACCCAGGAAAACATGGGATTTCTTCCTGCCACTTTGGTACATGGTGTTCAACCTCATAAAAATAAATAATCAATAAATAAAATGCTGGGTCATACCAGCAATAATCCTTTTGCTTCCTGCTTGTTTATCTTTTACGTTTATGGTCACCAAAGCTGTGTCCTCCCAAGGTGGTCATCAAGACTCTCTTTTAATAATATAAAACGAAAATGAGATTTGATAAAATAAAATATGTTTGTATTGAAAACAGGCTTTTGAAGTAATACAACAAAGATAAGGATTTGTGCAAGGGTGTGGTAAATTTAAAACAGTGCAAGAGCCACGAATGCTATCCAAACAATGGCAGGCAGCGTATATTGACATAACCACAGCATCTTCAGATGTATGGCCTTGAAAGAGAAGGAGCCCTCTTAGTTGTCTGCTTGCTTTGGAAAGCTGAACACAATGAAACAGCCTGTGTTGCTCCAGTGCAATCAAATATCTCCAATTTTGAACATATAAGTGAAATACAGTATCTATTCCCTCCTGAGTTAAAAAAGGAGGCATTTCATTGCAGTGACACTACATACTGCAAATGAATCTACTTGAGGAACAGGACAGAGAAGGTACAGGACCTTGGTTAGTACTGAGAGGGATAATGCTTTGAAGAACATGGACAAAGTTCTGGTCTGGTTGATGCTTTTCATTCCTTCTGACTCTTGAGACTCGGTATCACTGGAGACAAATATCTGAGCTTGGGTGCCATAAGCCTAAATTTAAATTTGTGAGTTTAGACTGTGGTAAAGATTAGAGGGACACTAAACTCTTGAATCTTTTTGACTCTTTCATGTTGCATATTTTCAGGCTCCTGGCTTGGTTCTGAGGCTGAAATGATTCCCTCAGACTCAGCATACGCTGCTGAAAGGCCTACAGTATGTTGCTTTGTTCTTTTACTGGCGTTTGGTAGAGTCCATTCGTGTATGCTCTTGACTCATAAATCGCTCTTCACCAAATCCCTACGCTGCCAAGCAAGGAATTCAAGTTATATAGTTGTTGCCCAGTGTCTGGTATTCCACTTTCCTAAACATAGCAATAATTTATCTGAGGGACCATGAGACCGTAACTCATCTCATTTACTATTGTTTCAGCTCTTTCTTCTAGCTGACAATAAACTGAAAAAGCAGTAGTAAATATGAAAGTATGATAAATATTCTCTTACATACTGCACAGTAAAAAAAACCACAAAAACAACTAAAAATTTGGGGAGATAGGAAGAAAGAACAACATTCTGTGGGAACAGTGCAAAGCTAATATCCCTCAAAATTCAGAAGACATGCTTTTGCATTGTCTGCACCTTATGCTCCATGGCCTTATTAGATGAGAATAGGCCTACTACATACAGAAATGGGAGAACTGGGAAGCTTTTTGAAACATCATGGTGGCTGATCACAGTATTATACTGTGAGTAAAAATATATATATTGAATCAATATGTGTCTTGTTTCCATTTAAAACTGCTTTTCTATCTAAAAACACAGACAGGACAGGATTGGCTGAAGATTAAAGATGCTGAATAAGGACAAACAACCACCAGCAAGTACTTGCAGGCATTAAAAACACTATTGATTCATGGCAGCAGTACCCAATTGCAGTTACTGGCCAGTCACAGACTTAACCAGGTTTAAGAAAAAAACAGCACATTATTGTCTGCCAGCATAAAGACACAGCAGTGTTAAAGGAAGCCCTCCTCAGCACTGGTCAGCAGTGCTGAGGAGGTCACATTGTTCAAAGGCAGCACTCCTTGATACGTCTGAGAAATGACAAGGTTATCAGTTAGTTTCTAGACATAACATTGCGCCAAATGGTGGCAATTTACCTTCCTGTACTTTTCTGTATATGGACTTCAGGGCTTTTTCCTTAGTCCGGTACTGATATGTATGACTCCATACACTCTAGGGTGTGGTGGTAAACGTTATTATTTGAGGTGTTTCTAGTAGTCATCTCTTGAACTGCATTGGTGCCACAAAATCCAGGAAGTCCAAGGATTTCTTCCAAGGGTCAGTTAGGATCACAATGGGTTGAGGACAGGATGCTCTTCTTTCCTGGTCTGCTTTTCGTAGGGAAGCACCTGAGGCACCAGAAGCACCTGAGCATCAGAAGCACCTGAGGGTATCATCTAAAGGTCTCACCAGTCTCTTCTATACCTGACAAGATCTTGTTCCTCAAATTTCAGTAGAGGACACAGAAAGAAGAAAGGTCCAAATGTGATTATTAAGGAGATTATCAACAGATGAGTCACTGGACCTCAGAAGACTTGAAACACAGACAGGAATGGAAAGGTCACTTCCAAATCAGCACAGAGGCAAACATCCTGGATCCCATAAGATCCCTTACGGAGTACAGCATATCAGAGAAGGAAGATTTATTCAGAACCCCCAAAAACAGCCACAGGCCCGACTTGATTCCAAAACCAATTTGAGTCAATGTTGATGTGCCAGAGCCTACTCACAGCAGATGTGTGCTCAGTGTTATATGGCAGAGTTAAATGGTAGAGACTACTTTCTGGAGTTAATTTATTTTTATTTTTTAAAGATGAGGGCCATTCTATCATCATTAGTGAACAGTTTAAATTGATATTTTGCATTATACCATCATTAGTCCAGACATAACAATTTGGCAATGAGGACAGAAACACTAGCTTTTTAAATAAGAATTATTTTCTTTGTTCTGACTCAGTTTTAAACCTTTGTGCATTTTTGTATGCTTTTATTAAGATTTGCATAACCATATTGCAGAAAAGCCCTTCCTTTTCAAGAGCTAAAATCTACAGTTTCTGAGAGCTTCTATCAGAGTGAGAAGATGACAACTGATATTTTGTAAGGCTAAAAATACTGCGCCTTTTTACATAACACTGGGAATTTAAAAAGCACATTTACTGCTCGCAGATTATTTTTAAAAATGCAGTTTGAGCAACACCACTAGTATAGATTCAACTGACATTTATGAGAAGTAGCTGCTGTATGTTTCACTGTTTGGGATGAGATATTCAGTAGAGAATGAAGTAAATGTTTTTAAAAAGGCCAAATAAGACTCAAACTGCATCAAAGATATTTGCATCCGGGTATACACCACACTTTTATGTCATTGGTGGTGTCTCTTTTCCTAGCACATACTACATAGTCCTTTTGACCCTCCAGAGCTATCTCCTCAGACCTCCCTCCTTGGTACTAGCTACGTGATGGTGAGCAACCTGAGTACTGTAACTACTGCAGATTCACCGAGTTCCCTCTCTCTCACATTCCTGGAATTTTCTCTTTTTCTCTTCCACTCTCCTCCCTCCCCCAGCTCATTTATCCCTCCTGGGACACTCCATCAGTGTTCAGTTTCCAATAAATGATTCCAGGATATCCAAAGTGTGTGTCTCTACTCTGGCAGCATAGACCAATTTGAGAACTCACTGTGCAGAAGAAGGAGTAAAATAATCTTTTAGCGCCACCATTATGTCTCTTCAACAATGTGGGAGAAAATAGTATTGAGCACCAGGAGGAATTTTTGATAAATACTAATGCTTTCTCATAAAGTTTTTTATGACCTCTAGGTGCAGGCAGAACAAGATGACATTTGCTTGGATGCGGATGTAGGTATGCATGAGCTTATATTGCAATATGTAATGCAAACATTACATGTGTAATGATTACATGATATCCTGTGTCTATACCTCAACCTATTGTTCCTTCTAATCTTCAGTTGATTCACACAGCCTCAAATATTTTCCCAGCTTGAAAGGACCCAGACTTCCATTTATGTCAGGTATCGTACACCCCTCTCAGGATCTGAACTATACTGGTGCTTCTTTTTTCATTTTTTGAACCCCATAAGAAGCCTTTTTGTTTGTTTCCTGCACTGAAGGAGCTCTGAGCGAGAAGGGATGGTATGAGTCATTTTGTTATCTCATTTCCTTTTCAGTCCACATGAAAATCCTATCAGTAGCTAATACAGCTTGATGTAGAATTAACTCTTGTGGTATCTACTCCATTACTTCTGTGAAGCAATTACAGAGATCTCTGCCAGAAGAAGCATTTACTGGGGTATCCATGCTGTCAGTGGCAGAAGGCCAGCAGAGAAGCATATTGGAGCAACAGTTCCTGAAGGGCAATTCCTGTCTATATAGATCTAATACAGACACTATTTTTGTAAACATTTCCCACTCAAGAAGTTCGCAGGCCTCTGAACATTTTTCACAGCTGAATGCACATCTTGCAAGAAGCATGTATGAAGTTCCTCCATATCTTTCTGTGATATAAGTTGGTCATGACACAGAATTTTAAGTAAGGATTTAAAAAAGGATCAGAGAAGGAAAGTGAGCAATCATTTTTCAGCCTTTTCATGGGAAGATTAGATGTGGTTGCCAGTGAGATGGGAATTCATGTCAGGTTGAATGATAGAGAGAAGGAAAATATTTTGAATTATTTTGAGGTGGGCAATGTTTAGTTAAAAGTGGAACATTAGGTGGCAAGATTTATATATATATATATTTTTTTTCATTTGAACTGGTTTAAATGGCAGCTAAGGGAGAAGATAGGGGCACATTATTTATTGTAATATAATCTGAATCCCTGATAACTAATTAATGAAATTAATACATTGAATAAGCAGGTATGACAGTGACAATAGCTCTGTATTTTATAAACAGTATTTCTCAGGAAGACGCTGTTCCAGTATTTATAATTTACAAGATCATTATATTACATTTATACAGGGCTATAGGGAACACATAGGAAAGTAGGTTGAATAGAAACAATTCATCCATGGCTTATAGGAAGATAAACAATGCTTAAGAGGCATGTCTTAAAAAGCAAACAAAAAATAATTAACTAAAAATTAACTGGAATAAGCTAGACTAGCCCAGAAGCTCTGCTTTGCAAACAGGAGTTCCTCAGGGCAACAACTGACATGACAGCTAGAATATAGCCATGTTCTTCCTTCTGTGTTGCCCAGTTTGCCTCTTATAACAGGGTATATGGAGGGGGAGGTCTTCAGCTCTACAAGAAACAGAGGGGCAGTTTCCTCCCAGTTTTGTGTCATCAGCAAACTTGCTGAGGGCATGTTCTACTCCATAATCTAAATCATTAATGGAGACGTTAAACAGGACTGGACCCAGTATTGCCCCCTGGGGTACTCTGGTAGTTACTGGCAACCAGTCAGACTTTGCGCCATTGACTACTACCCTCTGGTCCGACCCCTTCAGCCCATCCTCAACCCACCTGTTTTTCTCTCTAGATGCTTAAATATGTCCCCATCTACGAACCCTGTGTGAACACTTACATTTATGAAGACCTTTCAGATCAGCATTTAAATCAGCACTACACAAAACATATTTTGCATACGCTTTCCCACAAATTATAGCATTGTGGCATTAGGTTATTTCAGACAGCTATGCAGCAGGCTAGTAGTTCTGTGGAGCGAAAGAATATACACACTGGCACAATTTTGTGGGAGTAGTGGATATTTACCACCCTTGGAAGGGAGAGTTCCTCCTCTTTTCCAGGTCTTTCTCTGCTCTGCTTGCCTGACACTTACCTTGTAGCAGTGTAAGTGCTTGCCAGATCCCTATGTAATCTACTACCACACTAAAGCAGCAGAAAACAAATCCATCAAGAACTGGAAAGCTGATTTTCAGGCAGGGTAAGCGCTAGGACTTGCTCACCTGCCTGTGGAATCACAGCCTGAGGCAGAAGTCAGAACAGATTGATGTAGATTTTATTGTAGCTTAATGAAAGGAAAGCCAAATGCACGCTTATTAGGACCTGGGGTATGACACTGAGCTTGAGACAAAGTGATAGACAAGTTAAAGTGTTAAGCCCAGGGAATAAAATAAGGAGAGTCAATGTGACTTACCTGAAACTTTTACTGAAAAAGAACCAGTGCAGAGATCTCTCTCAGTACAGAAAGGAGGTTTGCGGAATAACAGTTTTATATTGGGGGTGGAGAGAAGGGGATTAAAATTAAAACATGAAACAGAATAAAGACTTAAGAAATTGCCCACAGCTGTATTAGCAATACATCTCTATGCAAGGGTAAGACTGCAAAAGCTGTTTGGTGGGGTCTGTGGTAAACCTCCTCAGGACAGCTATCCTGATCAATCATAGAATAATTAAGGTTGGAAAAGACCTCCATGAGACTATAGAGGACAACAGTTGGCTGGACAGTCACTAATTTAGAAAACATTTCTCTTAGAGAAGCCTTGTGTCTTAATATACCAGTTTTCCCATTTCAATTTTCTTTCATTTCCCCTATTCTTGCATTTACACCTGGAAATCAATATGGATCTCCTCTTCAGGGAGGCTAAAAGACCTCTGGGTAGCATGGAGTTTCACAAGATCTATGGTTTCCCAGCATTTTTAAAACTTAGTTTTCAAGAGTTTGGACACATCAGGAAAATGTCTTTATTGAGTCATCCAAAACAATTCCAAGAAAGTTGACAGGTTTGGAAATATACGGAGGAGGGAGGAGAAAAATAGGGAAAGAATTCTAACTGGAGAAATTTCATCCTCAGTGAAGATATAATGTGCTGTATCCAGTGAAGAACATTAAAGCACCAGACCGTACTCTCATTGGCCTCAGGCACCCAGACAGGAAGAGACTGCAATCTCTTATAATCCAGGAGTGTCACATTCACCATACTTAGTAAATCTTCAGTACCATGGAGTAGGGGAAAAGAAATAATAGCTGCTTATATTCAGACATTGGCACTTTTTTTTCCACTTTTTTTTAAATTCTTTTTTTTTTTTTTACTGCACATGTCCTTTCTATTTAACTTTTACTTTGTAAATTGACTTTGTGTAGGTAGAGTTCCTTCTCTGAAGAGGCCCATGCAAAAACATATTCTCCCTAAATGAAATATGAAGCCCTTCCTTCCCTCCCCCCCCTTTTCTTTCCTCCTCTTTCTTTAGGCTTAGTGTAAGCTCTGTGTGGGAGAATGAGCTATTCCCCATTACTGCCGTTAATCGGGGCTGTTGGGAGTGACTTCTCAGTGATGTAGACAAAGAAATGAATCTCTCAAAGATGAGAACAAAATGATCCATTTGGGATCAGCAAAACTCAATTTGCTTTTAAAAGAGACTGGTGGAATGAAGCTGGAGAGATCAGGGAGGCTTTGGTGGTGAAGGAAGCACAAAGCAACTGGGAGAAACCATGAGCGTTTCGGAGCGTGCAGTTGGAAGGCGCAGACTAGGGAGGGTCAGTGGTGCTGGGGAGGCGGGCCAGGGCGACACTGCCTGCTGTTATCAGGTGAATGCGAATTTGGGTTGTGAAAGGAGCCGACCTAACATCTTCATCTAACGTTCATCTTCACCACATCTGAGAAATGTCCCCCCCCCCCCGCCACGCTAGCAGGGAGCATAAAGGAAAAGCCTCCACGATCTTCCACAGGGCCGAGCCTGCTTCTTTCACCGTTTCGCAGAGGGCTGGGAAGCGGGTACCGCTGCTGCGCATCCGCGCCTGCACATCCAGAGCCCTCCAGGGAGCCGCGAGCGAACCAGGCCCATCCCCGAGGGCCCGGCCGCCGCCGCCGGCCGCCAGGGGGGCATCCTTTAATTGAATCAAACCTGCAAGTGTAGTTACCGGGAAACCACGGCGAACCGCCGAGGGCCCGTCCTGCCGCCTCCATCCACCCCCCCGGCATCTCCGCGCCCCTCGCTTCTTCTTCCGGGGACGCTGCCGCTCCCCTCTCCCCCCCCCCCCCGACCGCCGCTCACCTGCGCCGGACGCTGCCCTGGCAGCCAGGAGGGGCCCCGCGCCGCCCGCCCCTGTGCGGCCAGGCCCCGGCCCCGCCCCGCCCCGCTCCGCCCCGCCGGCCCGGTGCCGCTCTCCGCGGGGTGGACGCGCGGCCGCCCCCCGGCCCGGCTCGGCCCGGCCCGGCCCGGCCCGGCTCGGCTCGGCTCGGCCCGGCCCTGCCTCCACGGTCCGGCAGCCAATCGGTGCGGCGCTGCCGGGCCGGGGCTGTTTACCCAATCCGTCGGGGAGCCGCCGGGGGGAGCGGGCGGAGGGGCGGCACGGCGGAGGCAGGCACGCGGCGGAGGCAGGGGCGCAGCCGCGGCGAGGGATCGGCACGGGGAGCGGAGCCGGGGCAGATGACAGCCTGGCCGGCGGAGTCCCCCCCAGCCTGCGTCTCCCCGGCGGGGCCAGCCCGCGCTCGCACCTGACCATGACCCCGCGCCGGTCCCGGCTGGGCCGCCCCGGCGTTTGCCGCTGAAGGGACCGGCTCCTCTCCGACCTCCCCCGCTGCCTTCCTCCTCCGCCTCCTGGCTGCCGAGGCTGCCGCCTCTTCCCGGAGTGATGGGCTGCATCGGATCCCGCACCGTGGGTGAGGAAGGCGTTGGCGGGGACGGCGCTAGAGGATGCTCGGGCGGTCGCAGCCTCCCCCCCCCCCCCAATCCCCCCCCGTTATAACCGAGCGACGGTGGGACGCGGGTCGCCCTTCGCAGCTCCCATCCTTGCCGCCGAGGGCCCGCTCAACGCCATTAGCTGCGCACGACGGCCCCCCGCTTCCCCCTAGCCCCCGAGGGGCGAGAGGCGCCGCCGGCCGCTGGCCTAGGTGCTGGGAGCGGGGTGAGCCCGGGGCTGGGGGGGCGGCGGGGGGCATCTCCCCGGTCACCCCCGGAGGAAGGTCGCGGAGCGTCTGGGGTCGGTGCGGTGCCCCCCGGGGGGCGGTGGGGGAACGCGGGGCGTGCCTCCCGACGCGGGATCGGGCTGCCGGCGGCTGCCTCCCTTGCACGGCAGCGGTTTCTTGTTATCCGAGTGTACGTAACACTGCATGATCTGCACGTCTTCTCTCCCCCCCCCCTTCCCCCTACGGAGACTTCAGCGGAGAACAGCAAACAAAACGGAATCCCTCCCTTCCTCCTTGCAGAGCCATGGCGAGGGGACACAGTGGGAGGAATAGCGTATTTCCACCCAGCCACGCTTATTTTTCAGGAGAGAATCCCAAGCCCTTAGGCTATGTAAACCTAGCTCTCTCTTCCTACACACATGTGAATACCAAAAAAAATCCATGGATCTCTAAATGCAGATCTCTATAGATAAAAGCAGTGTCCAGTGGCACACTTTCCTCTCCACAGGAAAATTTCTTTCTGTGCAAACCACATCTAAAGACATCAGATGCATAGAGACATGCCATTCAAGTCAACAAAACAGTCTCGGAGACAAAAACAGCTCATTTGATGGAAGACCTCAAGCCTTTCCATGAAGCACACGGGCACTGTGACATAAGTGGGAAAATGAAACCTTTGAGAGCAAGCAAATTGAACCAGATCCCCAAAATAAATCTGAGGGACTCTGTCAAAGCCTGGTGCTGTGACACTTGGATCAGTAGGAAAGCCTTTTGTGAGCACTTCAAGGGGGGCCATATACTCCCGTAGAAGCAAACTTTAAACTAGAAACTACAGTTTCTACCTTGGGATTTAATTCCCATATCTAGCGTATGTTTCTTGCCAGTTGGATGTCCTCATGACATGAAGAAATCTTTTATGTTTTCTGTAATGTTCACATGGCAAAGTTCACTGTTAAGATTTTTCAAAATCACCTGGGTCTGTATGCTGTAATGTGTCAAAACGTACTGCTTCCCTTTCCTGCCTTTCCTATATCCTCTACCTGTACACACTGCCAAGGGTATTATTATCCTCTTAGCCAACAAATAATCTATACCACTTTTAACAGTGCATGTTGTACAGGTAGCTTTAATTCTTGGTCCCTCTCCCCACAACGTTCTTCAAATAAATAATTAACACATCTGGTAGCATCCACTCAACTTCAGAATGACACGCAGCTTTCATACTTAACCGTGAAGGTATTTGTTCCTGTGTGTGCCAGCATTTTTACGATCTCTGACCTGGTATCTGTTACAAAAAGGCAGTATAACTAACCTATTTCAAGTATCATTCATATATATACACATTCATATATATCTTGTTAGAGTCCTAGAGGTTGGACTGGATGCAGGTTGGATCTTTGGATTTTACTTGGACTCCCCCACCTAGGCAGATTTGTTCAAAACAATTCTTATTTGACAGACTAGATTTTTCACTCCAGGCTTCTTGGAGTTATTGAGTAGATGCTTCAGACCTGTTTTAGGAAAACAGTGTTTTTATGTGCCAAGTCTGAACTCTAGGATATAGTTGGAAACTAATGCCCTAGCATGAGTAGAACTTTGTTTTTGTTGTATGGTGTAACTGGTTAGATTTTTGCAGAACTAGTTTAATATACAGGCTCTGTATTGCCTTTCCAAGACCATGGAGATCCCAGAGGCAGGAGAAGGATGGTACACTTTTGTTGGCTATACCTTGGAATTTGCATGTAGCATATTTAGAATTCAGAATTAGTGCTAGAAAGCTCATAATCAGTCACATTTAGTTTATTCACCACAAGGGGAACAATGAAGGATTGTGCCCTGAGCTTGCTCTGGACCTTCTTCCATTCCAGTTTTAAGCAAACCACATGATTTCTCCATCTCCTGCAGGGACTTATTATTATGATCTAGCTAGATGTCATAGTTTGCACATTTAGCGATGTGCAACTTCACATTTTCTTTCCTAAATATGAGTTTTCCTGTTATTTCTTCCTGGGAAAAGTAATTGAGAGGTTCATAACAGAGCAGTTCCATACGTATAAGACTGAAGTGGAAGTCGTATAACATCTTTCAGTCTTATAGGGGACACCAGAAATCACAATGGTGATGATCAGATTTGGATTCCCTAAAGTATGAGAAAAGTTGAAAAGTGATCTTAAAGGCTAAGTGGATACCCATTCACCTTCTCCACAGGTGCAGCCACTCACACACCAATGTCATACATGTGCTTTCTGTTACATGGCATTATATCAATTACACAACAATCCAGAGCCCTTTTAAGCATCACAGTTGACTTCTGCCTCTGATATATGCCTCTGATATTCTGCTTCTGATTCTGCCTAGAGGTCAGGTCTGTATATTGGTGATAATTACTCACTCCAACATAGTTCCCAGAGAGCTGCCTAGTGACTCTCATGATAGCCGGGACTTAATTTCGGTATATGTAAAAAAAGCTTTTCACTGAGGTTGCTGGACAGTTAAAGTTGCAAAATCCAGCTGGAAACTTGTAGATATTTGAGTTCCAACTACATGCAAAGATCAGCTTGATTATTTTTAGTAACTGAATCAGATAAATGTAGGATATTTCAGACCTGAATGTCTGAATGTATTCCAATTCAATTCTGAATGCATTGCAAGTGTACCTTTGACCATAGTTTAGACATAAAAAAATTGATTGTTCTGACTAGGGTGACAAGATCTCTCTTATTTCCTTGAATAGATTTAAATGAATGGAAAGCTCAAGCCTATTATGCTCAAGAATACTCTCTGTTTTGCCCAGTGGTGTTTCTAATTTCTCTGATGTCTTTGTGCAAAAGCCTGCAACAAACATGTTTTGTGAAGTGATGTGAAATGGTGGAAAACTATTTCAAAAAATCAAAAACTAATAGTGCTTTTGGAGCGTGTGTGTGGGGAGAAAATAGAGATGCTCACACTGGATATCAGAAAAACTCCTTGACCATGAAGAGTGTCAAGCATTGGAACAGGTTTCCCAGATAGGTTGTGCAGTGTTCATTCTTTGAGGTTTTCAAGACCAGATTGGGTAAAGCTCTGAGTAACCTGGCCTAACCTCATAGCTGACTCTGCTTTAAGCAGGAGTTTGGACCTCAAGAGATGCCTTCTCATTGGAATTATCCCATGATCCTATGTTTAAGACCTAAAGCCTGGAGTGGGTGACTTTCTCAATCAGATTTGATCCAGTGCTTCAGTCACGTGCTGTCAGAGGACTGCAAGCTTCTACCTATTGTTAATACATTCCTACTATACTTTTCCCACCCATCACTGCTTTCCTTTAGCTGCTTAGAATACTATGTGACACAGACTCCCTCACCTCACTATAATAAGCCCAGCTGTCGGCTGAAGTCCTCTCAATGTTTGCTTAGTGTGGCGTTGTGCAAAAAAGCACCTCAAGTGTTAGCTGGTTTAGGCTCATGCACAGAGCATCAATCACTGTGTAGACCATGCAGATTGGAAAAGCTAGTGCTCTTAATTTGTCAGTCTCTGGGTCAAATCTGACCTGCAAAATCTAGCTAGCTAGTTTGCTGCACTTCCCTCTGTATGGAATGATCAGTAAACTGTCAGAGGGAGAAGCAATGCAGGTGCTAGTAAGGTTGAAGAAGCCTACATTTTCAACATCGCTTTCTCACTGGCTGTGCTACACAAAGTGCAAACGAGTGGCTCATAGCATCTGCGGTAGGAGAAATGGAGCCAAAGACCACACACTTCCAATCCATCTACTTTAGATTCAGCAGAGTGGGAGCATGATAAGAGACTGACAAGAGTGGGGGTAAGCAGCTGGGGGAATTAGTGAACACCCCCTTCATTTTCCTCCTCGTTCATCCCCCAACAGATCTGAAGTTTGTGTGGAGTGAGATCTGGTGTGGCAAGTGTAGTGTATACAGTACATATCAAGGACAGCCAGTGTCTGATTCCTTCCTCCTTCCCCTTCAACATACAAGTAATCCAGTGAAAAGAAATAAAGAGAGCGAAAAGTCTAGGAGAGCAAAAGGTGATGCAGAAGGAAACTGAGTCATGACATCAGGGCAAAATGTATTTGATTACTTGCATGCAAACAGGTGTAAGGAGCACAGGGCTCTGTGTAGAAACCTCTATTTCATGGGCAATGTGGTAAAAAGGGTGGGAATACATGAAGAAGGGCATCTGGGTATCTTGTTATCATAGCCAGGGGAGAAAAAAACAGAAAAGGGGACAAAGAAACGCCTTTCCTACCAGATCAGACTGCTTCGTGCTTGGTCTCACTTCATTACTCCTACTTCTTCTCAGTCTAACCTTTCTTCTTTTGAGCAATTCTCAACTTGATCACTTTAAAAAGTCAATCAAAGAGCTCTGTGATAAGAGCTGATTTCTGCCAATAAGGATCTGAACAGAGACTCTGCCCCTGACCTAGCAGCCAGTTGTCATGACGTGTCTACAAACGATCATCTCTGAGACCTCTATCTCTCTTGTCAGGTTTAAGTTAGTGGTTTCAAAGTTGTTGGGTAAGAGCTAACAAAGAGGCCAGTTGCATAAGACTAGTTTTCTAAGAAAAGCATTTTAAAGAAGAAGTGTAAATTATATTTATCAGCAACAGTCATTAGTATAGGTAAACTGTATTCAGCATGTTGCTGATTGTCCTAAAACTTTTTTTTTTTTTTTTTTTTTTTTTTCCTGTGGACAGTACTACTGATGTGATCTTGAGGAATAGAACTGAAGGAAAACATACTGAGTCTGCCAACTCTTAGAGGCAGTAAGTTGGGAGAATCATGAGAGAAATTGCAAAGGAGCTGATGGGAAAATTGAAGTAACGAATTGTCTTGGGAGAGCTGGGAGTCAGTGACTTCTATAGACTGATGTGTATTGAAACAGAAAAAGTGATCTGATCAATGCATATTTTTTGCCTGTTTTCTTGGGGGGAAGTAGGAGAAAAATAGTTTTCAGCTCATTTAATAAGTATATATTTTTCAACAACAAACAGCAATGATGTCAGACTGATACTTAAAATAGCTAGTTCTAGATAACTTGCACTCAAGAGTTCTTAAGGAGTTGGATAAGAAGTCAGAACTGTAGTTTTTTTTTTTTTCTTTTTTTCTCCAGTAGATACTTATTTTGTCAATCTGATACAATTCCCAATAAAATATTAGAAGGACAACATGACAGACAGACAAGAATGGCTTTATTCGAAACAGATCCCATCAAGCTGACTTTATATCATGACTTCTATGAGACTCCCTGCAGTCAAATACTCCAATGATAGAAGTAACTTCACCTATGATCACAGTAATAAATCTAAAATACTAGATTGGTAAAAGATAAAACAAAGATCAGTTAGCAACCAACTTAGTACCACATGATTCTTTTACTAATATTACATAAATGTGTTACATATGGTGCATCAAAATAGCAACAAAGAATCAGTTTTGAAAAAGTTGTGTTTCTTATGTGATTCTACGTTTCTCAATATAGTTGTCAGTACCCTGTGATTTAACACAGAAATCTAAAATATTGATAAACTTCACAGAATCTAAAAAGATTGGATGAATTGCCAAAAATAAAAATACAAATGAAAAGGATAAATTACTGATATGGAACAGTTTAGTTCATTTGTATTATCTTGACTAACAGTGTGCATTTGTCTGACTAAATATGAGTTCATACATCTATTGACAGAGCGTGAATAATACGTACAGAACCAGAGCTCTATGTTAGAAAGCAGTCACACTGAAAAAAGATTAGAGATGTCTGAACAGATAATCAGTAGATCAACAGCTTCTACTGTGATGCTGCAGCCAAAGAAGCTAATGTGGTTCTTTGATCTATGAAGAGCTGAATATTGAACAGAAGAGAGAAAGTTATATTTTCTCTGTATTTGGCATTTTTGAAAAAAAAATCTAATTTTATTATTCTTACTTTGAGAAGTGCTGCAAAACTAAAGAATCGTCAGAAAATAAATATGTGAACCATGAATAAAAACTTAGGGGGGTAACTTGATGACAGTTTTTAAGTGTGTGAATGAAGAATAAGCATCAGAACAATCTGAGTCTTCAACCTAGCAGAGAACGTTTAAGATGCAATGGAAAGATAGTGGACACATCTGGACTGGAACTAAAGCAAAAAATCAAATGGTAAAAATACTTAACTATTGGAATAATTTACCAAGAATTGTGCTGAGTTCTCAGTCACCTAAACACATAAAAATGAAGATTGTTCTAAAAATTTTTTACTGTATTTCAAGTGCAGAAATGGAAAATATAATTAACAAAGGGAATACGTTTAGCCTCATTTAATTTAAGGAGGTCAGATTAGATACAGGGATGTTTCTTTGTGAGTTTAAGCTACAAGTTCTCAAATCCATGAGTGTGCTAGACTTATGAAAGGACACATAGTTTCTTTATCCTGGGAAGATGAGTTCCTAGCTGCAGAGGCTGATCAGACATATTTTATGGGGAAAGCTGCAGTGCAAAAACTCTTAGCTGAAGCGGAGAAAATAATTTGGTGATCCAAATGGCTAGCATATGGATTAATGTTCCAGACCTAAATAGGGAAAAATAGTTTTAGGGATTACACTACTAGCCACTTACTGTCACTGGTCAGGTTGTTGACAGGAAACAGTGAAAGCTACAGGAAGATCAAAGAGGCTGTCAAAGCAGTAAACTTAGCAGTAACATGGACTTCAGTTAACCCTACGTGTAACCTGGTAAGAAATCTGAATGCAATGCAAAAATTAAATATTTGCTCTAGAAGCCAGTCAAAGAGCCTGTAAAAGTCAAGTAACTTGCCTTGTGCAATGATCAGGATTTAGTGCATAATGTTATTACTAAAGAGGCTTTAGGTGACTCAGAGAGATTAAGACCATAACAAAAAACAAGCAAACAAATTAAAAAAAATAAATCAAATAATACATATTTGCGTCTGGTTGTTGTGGTGGAATTTATGGAGGTTTATCCTCTGGAATCTTTCCATGCTGAGGATACCTCAGGAGATCAACTTCAAATTGAAGCCTTGGTGAATATGGTTGTAAAGTAGGTAGACAAAAGAATAACAAGTCTTGGAGGAATTTGACTCTGAAAAAAGTGAAGTACTGATTGTGGTATATAACGTCTTATAATTACTTTAGTACAAGAAGATTGGAAGTTAGGTGATGTGATGCCTGTTTTTAAACAGATTTTGAGATGTGGGACACTATAGGCTAGTCAACAAGATATGCATGCCAGGCAAGCTAATAAATGTTGCTCTAAACAACAGTACTAGTGCATGCATGGACAAGTAAGATATACTAAGGAAGAACTAATGCTACTGTTGTTGAGGCAAAACATGCCTTGTATGTCTTAGAAAGCCTCAACAAGCAATACATGTCTTAGAAAGCGTAAACAAAGGAGATCCAGTGGCTATAGTCTACTTGAATTTCCAAAGCGCATTTGTAAGGGCTGTTAAAGACAGCCTTTCTGCTGTTGGATCAAAGGAAAGTTCCTAAAATTATTAAGTAGCTGGGTAAAAATAGTAAAAAAAAAAAAAGAGAGAGATTAGCAAGAAATGGCCAGTTTTCACAGGGATCTTTTTCAGATGTGCATATCCATGAATGGTGTGAAAAAGGGGGCAAATAATGAGATAACAAAGTACCATAAAGACGGTAAATTATTTGGGGAAGCAATCAAAGCTGAGTGCAGAGATTTACAAAAGGATGTCACAATATTGAATGATTAGGGGTTAAAATTATGGGTGAAATTTGTTGTAGATGAATGTAAACTGATGCACAATAAAACAATTCTAGTGTTACATTAGCAATGTTGAAGGTTCTGAGTTGACTATTTCCAATCCAAAAAGAGATCTTTAAGTTATAACAGATAACTTCATTCTTAGTAGCAATGACAATGACAATCAAATGTTAATAATTAGGAAAAAAAATAGAGAATAAAATGACAAACAGCATTATACTACTATGTGTAAATCCATGCTGTGCTCATATTTTGAATACCATGTGTTGTTTTTGATTGTTCAGTCCTGTTTCAGAAAGGATGTATTTGAACTGGAAAAGATTCAGAAAAAGGCAGCAAAGACAATCAAGGTATGGTGTGGCTTATGTTTAGGGAGCCATATAAATAGATAGGGATTTCTCAAGCCTGGAAAAGAGATGATTAGGGCAAGTTACGACAGGTGTCTATAAAATCATGAATTTTCTCTAAAATATGAATAAAATGGAGAAAAAAACAGAGAAGAATATTTTATTATTCTTTTTAAAGACAGATACTAGACATCAAATGTAACCAAAGTGGCAAGTTTCAAACAACTAAGAGCTAGCATTTTTCACAAAATGTATACTTAAACTGAAGAACTCTTGGCATAGGGTGCTATGGGTACAAAAAGATTTATTTGGTTTAGAAAGTGAACAGATTAATAGAAGAAAACTCCTTTAAAGGTGACTAAACACTGAGACAAAATCTCTGTTTCAGGAACTACTGGAGGTATAAATTGCTTGGAAATTAGGAGAAGTATTCTAGGAAAATATCACTACTGTTTCCCCTTTTCTTGTATTATTTCTTATATATCCACTCCCATCTGAGGGACAAGGTGATTGATACTCGTACCAAACAATTACTAAATGCTTAATTGCACCCCCTACCCCCCCATCAAAATAAATAAAAAAAAAAAAAGACAGTCCAGGAAAGAAACCAGGAGGAATAAAAAGACAATTGTTGGTGGCAAATAAAAAAAAAAAGAGAAATAAAAAAGAACAGAGTAAAGACTAACAGACTAAAAACAGAAAAATATAGAACCAGAGAGGAGCAATGAGTAGAGCTCTTCTGTACTTCCATGGTATACAGGGACTAGTGGATGCTTCCTAGTGATGCCCTGCCCAGAAAAAGGGAATAGAAATAGGACTCCTAGTTGTTGGGATCCTGGGTTTTCCTCCTCCTGCAGCTGCAGGTAGCCAGCTTGATGAGAAACAGAGGAAAGTTGATTAAGAAGGATCAGAATTTATTATGGCTTGGGATGGGAGCCGTACAACAAATTTGTTAAGAAGAGTATCCAGAATCTAAACAACAAGTTCTGGAGGAATCCAAAGACATGCCTGATATACACTGGTGCCAGTCTGTCTCTCGTTGCAGAAGAGACAGGAGGCGGGGGATCCTGTGAATAAACTTATGTGCTTGATGGAAGGTGTTCCATCTGATGTTCCAAGTGGGCCATAGAATTAGACAGACTAGAAACTAGCTACTGGGGTTTCTCACCCTCTCCTGACAAGGAGTTGTCCTATAACCATATATCTGGATGGGATGTGACAGTAAGGAAGTGGAACAGTTGATGCATGAATGCATAGAAGTCTTCTCAAGGGAGGTCATCTGGTTTTCAAAGCTTACCAGAATGGTGTGTGGGCTGGATGGGGAGTCACGGGCCAAGGCCTCAGAAGGAGCTCAATGGAGGTAGGTGTTGGAGGGGGCTACCCTCCTGTGGGACTTGCCTGAGGTAGGAGATGGTGATATAATCTGGGTGTTTGACACTGCATACCAGGCAAACAGTGTGGGGTTCACCCAGTCTCACTGACCATAGACCCAGTGCTCCCCCGTTTTGCTGATGCTGCAGGAGCCATGCTTCTATGCAGTGAGGAGGTTTCTGCCTGCACGTGGAGGTGGGTTTTATGAAGCAGGGGCTCAACAAAGACATTCCTCCTTGTTGGTCATCATGAGGGACTTGATTGCACCAGAGAGCTTCTGGGTTCTGGGGAGGGCCTTGTAAAAGTCAAGAAGGTCTTGCAAGAGGCCTCTTGTATCAGTGGTGTAGAATGACAGACATCTCAGTTATATACCAGCAAGTTCTGTAGACAGAACTATGGTCCCTAGGTTACAGGGAAGCACTCTGCTGCCTGGCTCCCCTTCCCTCCTTGAACAGGGCCTTCACTGATGAAGATGAGGTTGTTGTCTGCCATGGCAAGGGTCAGCTGCATCTTCTTCCTAGAGCAGTTAGTCTTCAGCAGTTAGCAAAGGTAGCGGCTTGTTCCCCCACTGGCCAAGGATACTAGATTCAGTGCTAACTGGAGTGACTGAAGATGCAAAGATGGGGGAACCATTCCAAGATCCTGTAGATGGGGCTGTCACAGAGGAATGACAGCAATGGCCTTGTTCACCTCAGCCAGCTGTGGCCAGCTCTGCCTCTTGGCTGTCTTTGAGGGTCTAGCTGTGACCTGAAGTGGCCTCCTCTGGAAGCGATCTGTCTCCTCTTAAGGGATGGGAATGTCAGGCCCACAGAGATGCTTTCCATATGCTTTTCCAGGCATTAAAGCACACAGGAAGGTGGCATGAAAGGAAATGATTTTTCCTTGTAAACAACTCTCTTCCTCCCTGTGTGGGATTCCCCACAGCTAGGGTGGGTATCTGCTTATGTTGTGACCACTTCCATTTCTCACTGGCCAGTAATCCATTTCTGGGCCAGAAAGCAGCCAATGCAGAAGTGTCCCAGGCTCTGCAGGGAAAGCCCTAAATGTCCTGGAGGAGCTGTGGACGTACAAGAAGATTTCTGATGTTAAATGATAAAAGATTCTGCAGCTCTCCATCATGCCATTTACAGCCACCAGCATCTGGGTGGATCACTGGCAGAGGGAGATATCCTTTGCAGGAAAGGGCTGATGAGAAACACCAGCTTCTTCAGGGCAAAGAATAGGAGGGTGAGGAGAGCAGCATTGGGAGGAGGGGAGAGACAAAGTTAAGATCACCTCTACACCCAGGATTTACAGAAGTTTGAGGAGGAAGGAGAACCTCCAACTGAAGTCCTTTGCCTGTTGCCTCCCACAGAGTGGCTTCTGTTGGCAGAAAGAAAATCTGCTATGCTTTGTTGGCCACTGTCATGGCATGACTGCCTCTAGCAACTCCCACGCTTTGTTTTGGCAGGAGAGAGTGGTGAGAGGGAGGCAGCAGTCTTTATGCCTCCTGTCTGTAGAAGGAAGTGGTTCTGACCAATACAGCTGTTCCAAAATGAGGTGGTTGATGAGGACTGTGGCTAAGCGTGTGGTGGCTGTGGTGGAGAAGGATGTAGCCACCTGGCTGTATACTTTGGAGTTTCAAAGCTGAGCAGGGACAGGTAGGGAGAAAGGAGCCTGAAACTGTTAGGTGGCAGCTGCCTCTGTGTGCTGGTGTTTTGAGCAAACTCTTGTTCTGCTTCTTCCTCTAACTTGTCTTGCTGTCTGGAGAATAATAGTGGGCCTGAAGATGCAGCAGTGGAGTCACATCTTGGGCCTGTTGACATCACCTTGGCAGAGGTGCTGGCTACCCCACAGGCTGAGGGGAAAAAGAAGGTCTGGGAGAAGTCCCTGGATCAACAACCACCCTTTCTCAGTCTGTTCTATCTTCTCCACGCAGGCAGGGCAATGGGGTTGGGTATCTGGGTGTTTGTAATAATATTTGGGAGAGGGTCCAGAAAGGTGCAGAAAGGCTGGAAGTTGGGAAGAGAGGAGTGGACTATGCAAGGGGAAAAGGCCTGGGCTCCACAGGTACTGCTGGAGGGCAGGGCATGGATCAGAGCTGTCCTGGAGACAGGCAGAGGCAGA